>NW_015386405.1:1146753-1151763 GCF_001527695.2 Protobothrops mucrosquamatus | reverse complement strand
GAGGGGAGAGGAAAGGGAAAGGAAAGAGAGAGAGAGAGAAAGAGGAAAGAGAGGGAGAGGAAAGAGGCATAAAATAATTCATTTACATTTAATTGTAATGGTTCAAAGAATGTTCGGAAAAATGTTCGGCCCTCCAGCACGTTCACTTCATCCAATCTGGCCCTCTTTGAAAAAAGTTTGGACACCCCTGGTATAGGGTATAAGGCTGCTTCTCTATTCAGGTATTCTTCTGAAAACTCTGGGTGTTCATATTTGAGTTGAAAAAATTGTGTTTTGGTTTTTAATAATTCATGAGAGGCAGAATTCAGCAAATGCAGTTCTTTTCAGAGAGAGTATACAATAATGCTAATGTGCATTTTTACATTCTTATTCTGAGATTTTTGTTGTTCCTGTTCCTGCCAGTTTTTGTCAACAATAACTTTTTATGCTAGGATAAATTTGACCCAATATTACTTCCTATACACTCTCAGTTTCCTTCTATATGGCATACATTAAATAGATAAAAGCTTCAAAAAGTAGAAAATGGTGACTTACAATTGATCATCCTTTCTTTTTCCTATTTCTAAACATTAATCAGTTTACTCAGGATTGATGCAAAGTCACAACTCAGCCTTACCAAAAAAACCTTACTTTTTTTGGTTCTTCATTCCATATATATAAAATTATAGTAGTAAAAGCACCCTACACCCCCAGGATATGATTATGACTGTGCTGTGGCCATAAAACACCCAAACTCATCATTACTACTTTTGCTCAGGTAAGAATTCTTCACTTTCCTGTTCCAGAATTTTTATGCCAAAGATGGAAAGAAAGAAAGCATATGTAATTAACATTATCAGAACAAAAGCCAACACTAGCCTGGGGACACAAGGTATGTTATATTTTTGCACTTTGTTTTGGCTGTGGTATATATTAGGGGTTTTGTACAGTATATGTTTTTGTTATTTATAATATTGTAAACTAATCAGAGTTATGTACTTGAGATAGGCAGTGATTTAAATCTAATAAACATATTTGTTAAGTATAGGAGATTAGTAAATGGATGTTATTCAAACATACCAAGTACAACAAAAATCATTGAAAGGTGCTTTAATTTACCTAGATATAATATCTTAAAAGTTAGGCTTTATGGATAGAAAATCTTGGAAGTCATAATTTTTAAGCCTGGGTTCTTGTTAATTATTATGCTATATAGACTAACGTAGAAGAGAGATCCTAACAGTACAGTAATAGTATTCATACATTGTCATGGCCAAATACAGCAGTACTACAAACTGTTGCCTGGCATATTTTGATGTCAAACATTTGGATATTGTATCTCACATAATTCTATTTTCCAAAGTACAATTCTATTTCCTTTCTTGTATTGAAACTACTGTGAAAATATTTTAAAACAGTCTGAACGTATAATAACACAACTACTTATTAGTCTGATTCTCAAAAACTGTTGTGAAGAGAAAAGGAAGCAAATTATATATACATGTATTATATAATTATATAATGTGTATATACAGTATATATATACACACATATATATATATATATATATACACATTATATATATACACATTATATATACATACATATTATACAGGTATACACACATGCAAACACACACAAATACATTGTGTGTGTGTGTGTATGCACAGGGACATTTAAAATTTTATCTAACTCTAGGTCAAACCTAGTAAATAAACATTATTTTGGAAGAGGTATACTCTAATTGGTGCACAACAACAAAACTCCAGTTATGAACTCTACCGTAGAAATTGACACAAAATCACAACAAGTATTAGTTGCAAACTATTTTTCCTAGTGAGGCGCCCCCTCTAAACTACAGTATATAAGCCAATTATTCTGGCAAGTCTAGCATTTGCAATATACATTCCCTTTTGAACATTTTGCTGTGTAGATGCATAAAACATACTCTTATTTATTTAATGAATTTTTATCTCATTTTTATTACTTTAGAAGTACTTCAAGATGGCAAACAAACATAAAATACCTTCCTTTTCCTATTTTCTCCAGAACAACAATCCTGTGAAGAGGTTGTGCTGAAGTTGAGTGATTGGACATATCTCCTCCCCCAATTAATATGAACTTTGCTAAGGCATTCCAGTTCATCTTACAGCCTTTCATTTCTGCATGATAAACATGCAGCTAAATCTATCATTCATTCACTACCCAGGTTTACGCTTCATTCATTGCCTCAATACTTGCATATTTTATACTCAGAATTCTCTTGTGCTATATTTCATAAAGTGGCTTTCCATTTTCATTGCCTGCTCCCTCATTATGGATCTCAACAGTAAAGTCATGGAAATAAACCTGCCCTAACTCAAAGAGAAATAAGTAATTAATGTTAGTAAGGCACTTGGAGATGATTGGTGCAGTATAAATGCCAAGTGCTAAAGTATTTGATTTACACTCTAGTTTTGTTTTATTTTGTTGGTTTTGTTTTTGAGGGTCTAAACATTTTTACAACATAACCCACGGGGACATTTAATAAAATAAACAGAAAATTTGTTCTGTGTTACAGAAAAGGGTCTTCTTTCCTGTCTGTGCTGAATAGTTTAATGGCGTGTCACTTAATTGCATTATTTCATTACAAATAATTCCCCAATGGGCAATGCCTCATACTCAAGATTAAAGCAAAATTAATTTATCCTTCACTGAAAATTGGGATCATTTTTAAATCAGGCAAACTTATGGATTCTTTTTGAAAGGTCCAGCAGTAAGTATTGTCGGGGATGATTGGGAGATAGGTTCCAGATAACCAGAGGATCCGAAATGACACAGTTCCAGTGGTGGGATTCAGCCAGTTTGCACCAGTTCAGCAGAACCGGTAGCTAATTTTTTGTTGCCCGGGCCCAGAATGGACTTCCGGAAGCGGTATCCACACAGAGAACCGGTTCTTCACATATTTGAATCCCACCACTGCATAATTCCAATAACTTTAGGATCAAAATATAGGAAATGCTTAGTATTTGTTTTAAAACATCTTCTGTGTTTTACAATGGACTGAACATTTTTAAAATTAGAATTGCAGTATGGCAAGGCAGAAGATGTAATACTTCATATGAAAATGGTTCCGTTCCCTTCATTAAGCCATGGAACTTTAAATAAGTGTGTGTCGAGGGGAATAACATTGGGATCAAACCGGGTTGTTGTTGTTTTTTTAAAAAAAATTCTTTGTTATGTAGAGCAGGCAAAGGTTTGTTTTTTTTCTGGTTTGCAATTGAAAAAAAGAAAGATTTCTTTTCCTATGCATTGATAGTGAAAATCAACTTTATCAATCTAAGGAAATAAAGAGAAGGAAGAGATGCTGTTTTGAATGCTATTTTAATTAGCAAATATAGTAAGTGGCTGGCAGCTCATCTGGACGAGGTGCCTCTCCTGTTTTAATCTTTTAAATAGCTTCACACATTTCCCTTATTGTTACAACTCTATTCAAAATATGTCTCTAATTCTATGTAATCTTTGATAAATTCTGATTATGTAAATATTCATCCACTATTTATTAACCTTTGTATAAGTAATATTGATGAAACACCTTTCACATATTTGCAGAATTGTTATTATCATATTTCCTTCTTGTAACTTTAGTATCACCTTATTTTCTTTTTTTTTTTTACTTTATTTATATGTCAACCATTTCCCTGATCTCTTTAGAAATTCAAAATGTCTTTTGTTTTACATAATTCATCTTCACTGTATTTCATCTATTAATAACAATGATAATTACCTCTATAAGAAGCCTAATTTGGTGGGTAATAGCTGCCCTGTCTGGGGATTTTTTTTTTAATTCTTCCTTTTTTAAAATTTCATCCAAATCATTTGTATTTTCTCTTGCCTTTTCTTTTTAAATTAATTTTTATGTAGTGTAAAATATCTTCTTTTCAAAGCTTTACGTGCAAGACCTCTGGTGGCACAATTGTTAGATTGCAGTGTTGCAGGCAAACTCTTTCCACAACCTGGAGTTTGATCCTGACCAGGTTCAAGGTTGTCTCAGTTTTCCTCCCAGATTTTGGGGGGCAATATGCTCACATTGTAAACTACTCATAGAATGTTGTAAAGTATGATGGAGTGGTATATAAGTCTAAGTGCTATTGCTATTACAAATCATTCTTTATTAAAATTATTCTCAAAAAAATAACAATTTTATTAACAATTGTATTGTAATTTATTATAATAACAATGTCTTGTTGTGTAGGTTGTGGCATTTGTTTAGTCACACTTTCATTGTCACTTCCCTTTGCATTTCTTCCCATTCTTCTTTAAAACTTCCCCAAATTTCTTGTTTTTTGAACAGAACTGTTCAAAAGTAAATACCACCCCTTTCAATTTATCCCATCTATATGGGAACTTCTATTTAAGTTTGAAACCCTCTTTTCTGGGTTTCTTGGGATTTCCTTAAATACAGTTATATCTTTATTATCAATCCTCAATATATTATTAAAATTCCGCTAAAAGACTTGGTCTCTAGTCTTCTTCCTTTCAAAGTGTACAAGGACATGACTTGAAACATTTTTTTTTAATTTTGCAAATCATGTGTCGATTCTATAAAAATATAAATCTTTGTCTCAATGTCATCCTCTTCTTTTTTTTTTTTTTTTTTTCCACAAAAAATTTTTTATTGTTTTCAACATAAAAAAAAAAGCACATCACAAATACATCACAATTGAAACCCCCCCCCCCGGACTTCCCAAACCTAATCCCAGGATACTATTCAACTAAAAGTAAACTAATATTAATATCCCTAACTCCACAAAGTGTTATTCTACATAAGTAGGTGAAATATATATATGTATATTTTTTTTATCTAAAAACCTAACTTATATTCCACCATTCTATGCTTATTTTGAATATAAACAATCCATCTTCTCCATATTGATAAAAATTGTTCATTTGAATGATCCTTCAAATAAGCCGAAATCTTTGCCATTTCAGCAAGATGCGAAACCTTCAATCTCCAGTCCTCTATTGTAGGTAAAACTTTACTCTTCCAGT
>NW_015386405.1:1131971-1146314 GCF_001527695.2 Protobothrops mucrosquamatus | reverse complement strand
TCATACAATCTTTAACTAGCTCAGTTTCTGAATCCAATTCTAGTAAAACATTATATATCCTTCTAATATGTCCTTTAGCATCATCCCTTACTTGTTTCAAAAAATTCCCATTTTCCATAAAAAAAAGCAGTTTTTTTATCAATTCGCCATCTCTCTTGAATTTGTCTATACACAAGCCAAGAAAAGTCTGGATACTTCCGTCTCAAAACTTCTATTGATTTGAGGCACCATTCACCACTACCACTCAAATATAGCAAATCTTTATAAGATGGCGCCTCCAATGTCATCCTCTTCTTAATCCAAAAGGCTAGACAGAGGCTTAATCTTTCTCAAATATTTCAGATATTTTCCCCATGGTCTTTTTGAATTGCTCCAAATCTTAAACAAAATGTGTTTGTTTTTTTAATTCCAATAGTGCCAACTTATCCAAATCTTTCTCCATCTCTTTATTTATACCATCTCTTTTACTTTCCAATTTATCATTGTTTTACGTCTCCAGATAATTATTCTAGATATTTTTCAGTATTTCTAACTTCTTTCATATCCTGCTTTATTCTTACATTTTTTTTCCATTCCTTTTTAAAAGCAACCAAACTATTCACAACTGTTGCAGTCATCTTCTTTCCAAATGTCTCAAATATTTTCTGCAATAAATCTGGTGTAATATCCTTATCTGTAAGATCTTGTAGTGAATCTTTTCCTCCTTCTCATATTTTGGCTGCTCTTCTAGTGGTTGTCATGATGGTAAAGTGAATATGCATCAATTACTAGACTGAAACTAAAAAGCATGATTCTTTTCTCCCCTATTTTGTTTTCCTCTGTCTTTAATATTTTAATCCTAAGTGACTCTCCTTAGTCACAGATATACATTATATTATTATTTCTTCTTCCATCTATTATTTGTTTGTTTTTTTGATTGATTTTTTAAATCCCGTTTTATTATTGCATATATAATTCAAGAAAGCAAACATACCTATCAAGAGCAACAGCAAGAGCACTTAGACTTATATACTGCTCCACAGCCCTTTAGGGCACTCTCTGAGTGGTTTACAATGTCAATATATTGCACCCCAAAATCTGGGTCCTCGTTTTACCAACCTCAGAAGGATGGAAGGCTCAGTTAACCTTGAGCCGGTCAGGATTGAACTTCTGGCTGTGGACAGAATTAGCCTGCAATACTGCATTCTAACCGCTGTGCCATCATGGCTCTAGTAGATCTTCTATTTTTTCCCACAGCAACAATCCTGTGAGGAAGATTGAGCTGAGAGAGAGAATGACTAGCTCCAAATCACCCAAACAATGATTTTTTTAAATGTACTTGCATTAAAAATAAACAATTAGCACTCCCAATAAGAACTCGGTGCCTGGAGTACATTCTAGTATAACCGGCCCAGTGACGAGATCAAAGAGTCGTGCACACGACCTAATTAAACCTATAAAGGGACTTTCCCATTGACCAGCATTCTAAGCCCTGAAGATGTCAGCGGATGCCGACGAAAGCTAGGCACTTTTATTGATTTCTATGTATTTTAAAGGTTTTTAATATTCTTAAGAACTTTTATCTTTAAATTATTATTATTAAATTATTTAATAATTTAATCTTCAGGCTGGTGTCTTCAGCTTTGTGCTTCTGGGAGTAATGTGTGATCGTAGCTGTTTCTTCCTTTTAACTGCCAGTGGGGTTTGAACTGATTGGGTGGGAGCTTGGCTGTGTTCTGATTGGGTGGAGGTGTGTTCTGATTGGTTAAGGAGTCCCCACCCAAACAGAACACTCCCCCAGCCAATCAGAGCACAGCCAACCCCCCATCCAATCAGAGCACAGCCAAGCTCCTTAACCAATCAGAACGTCGCCAAGACACTTCCAATTTTACGTGGGAGAAAACCCGAATAACCAAAGACCTACATATATATATGTAGGTCTTTGCCTTGACAGCTATCCAAAACAAATATAACCCACCCAAGCACATCCTAGATCTGACCAACCACTGCCTATCCAACACATACTTCATCTATAACGGACAAAAATACAAACAAATAGAAGGAGCACCCATGGGATCACCCCTCTCACCTGTCATTGCAAACCTCTACATGGAACACTTTGAAACCCAAGCTCTAGAAAAATCTGATCACAAACCCAAACTCTGGCTCAGGTACGNAAAGGCACCACAGACAGAATCAGCAAGATCCTCCACAAACACAACATCAAGACAGCATTCTGCACAAACCGAAAAATATCCACCATCCTAAGAAACCCCAAAGACAAAATTGAGTTAGAAAATCAAGGAGTATATGAAATCCCATGTACCGCCTGCCCCACCACATACATCGGACAAACCAACAGAAGAATAAATGCACACATTGAAGAACACAAGAACTCAGTCAGAAAAGAGGAACCAACTTCTTCCCTGGTCCAACACCTTAAAGCCACAGGACATAAAATTGACTTTAAAAAGTCCAGAACTATCGCCAAAACTGAACACTTTAACAACAGAATAATCAGAGAAGCCATCGAGATAGAAAAACGCCCACACAGCATGAATAAACGAGATGATACCTCCCACCTACCAGCCATTTGGAAACCCGCCCTTATTGGCAAACGAGTTCCTAACACAAAGAATGACACCAGACCCACACTCACAAAAACCACACGGGATGTCACCACCACACATCCACGCAAAAAGCAAACCCAAACCCACACAGATGATGAGGCACGACCACAAACTAGAAGCCAGTCCACAGCTGCATCATTAGCCACTTTAAACTCCTCCAATCTATACATGAAGCAAACTGACACCCACCATAAAGATGTGGCACGACCACGAACATGAAGCCAAACAACAGCAACGCAGCTCACCATCTCAAATTCCCCTGCAACTCAGACTAACCCGAGCACAACAAAGCCCCCACCCAAACAGAACACTCCCCCATCCAATCAGAGCACAGCCAACCCCCCATCCAATCAGAGCACAGCCAAGCTCCCATCCAATCAGTTCAAACCCCACTGGCAGTTAAAAGGAAGAAACAACTGCGATCACACATTACTCCTAGAAGCATAAAGCTGAAGACACCAGCCTGAAGATGACGAATGGGACTTTGTCGAAACGTCGCCAAGACACTTCCAATTTTACGCGGGAGAAAACCCAAATAACCAAAGACCTACATACAAACACCCGCGAAAACCTCAGAAAACAAATATAAATATATATATATATATATATATATATGAGAATTAATTACGCTAAAAATCCGACTCTTGGGAATCATAGTAAACAAATAAAACCGAGCACCAAGAGAAGTAAAGTATAAAAGTTTAAAAATTTACTGAGCCAAGCTTTCGTCAGAACCCGTCTGACATCATCAGGGCGTTAAAACAGCAGTCTGGGAGAAACCCTTATAAAGTGTATGTATCAATTGCTTGCATCCGGCTTCTGCTACGCGTCATCGGACCCAGCTGCTCCTGCTGTGCTAGAGGCAAGGTGCCTACTCCCGTGTAGGGGGTCCCTTTAAGTGTTTCAACAACTTCCTCCACTCCCGTCCTCCAGGTGGGCGTAGCCCTTTCTATTCCCCCCGTCCGAAGCGTGCTGGTTCCTTTCTTCCTCCTTCTTTCACCGCTCAAGCATGCCATTTGACTCCCCCCCATGGGGGCTGTCTCTAGTCCTCCATCCTCCCCCCTCTCACTCACTCTCTCCACCCCACCCCCTCCCTTGCCCCCACTATCTCTCCTCCCTCTCTCTCCCCCCTTGCCCCTTCTTCCCTCTCCCTCCATCCACCTCTCTCTCTCTCCTCTCTTGCCCTCAACAAGCTGTATATGCGTGACATCCAAACTCCCTAACCTTCGTTTTTATATATATATATAAAAACATATAAACATAAATGAGCACCAGGAAAACAAAACCCTTTAAAAGTTTAAAAAGGTTTTAATAAATAATGACCCAAGCTTTCGCCGGCTTTTCTGCCGGCATCTTCAGGGATCCTGTGTCGGTCAATGGGAGGGCACTCCTTATATTACGGCCGCCTTTGCACCCGGCCCATAGGTGCTGTCGTGACGCTCCACCGGCCAATCACCGTTCTAACTCCGTTCTCATTCCAATGAGTTGATCTACCTGGGCCATGCCTATTTCACACGATCGCTCCACACCCATTCTCTCCTTCCTGCCTGTTTCTTATTCAATAAGCATGCCTCTCCCTTTCTTCGGTCTTCCCCCTTTCCCTCTCATACCATAGACCCCCACCCCCCCTCTCTCTCTCTCCACCAGAGTTTGGCATTTCTGTAGGGCAGCTGCGCGCGAGCGGGTGATCGGCCCTACAAAGGGACATTGTTGTGCTTCTACTTCTCTTTCCATAACCTCCTCCCCCTTCCCACTGTCCACCTCCCCCATCCTGTCTGGTGGCCACTGTACTCTACCTGCCTGGTCTTTCTTCCCCCCCTCCTGCCCAAACATCCTATCCACCATCTCTATCTCTCCCCTCCCCTCAATCCACACTCCTCCATCTCCTCGCCGGGGGATCGATCCCAGCTCACTCTCCTCCCCCCTACCAACCCACCGGGGACACACACATACATGCACATCGTTTGTGCTACTCTCCCACTTATCCTGCCACCGTGCCTCTCTCTTCCTACATTCCTCCCACTTCCCTCTCGTACCCTTCGCCCCCTCACTCTCACATCCATTAGCGCCATTTGCGCTACTCTCCCACTCATCATACCACTGTGCCTCTCTCTTCCTACAGTCCTCCCCCCTCCCTCTCATACCCTTCATTCCAGGTCCTTGTTTGTATCTGTGTGCCTGTATTTATTCATTTATTTATTTGAAATCAGAAGTATATGAGTCCCTAAAGTCTTTTTCTATTTTCCTTTCCAGCTTCATTTGGCCTTGGGTTAATTATCTGAATTTACAAACAAAACAAGAACATAAAGTTAATTAAGAAAAGACTGGTTGCATTGTGATCACTAGAGATATAAGCAAGCCCGAAGGTATATTTAGCATACTTCATTTCTTCACTCAGATTGTATTCATAAAATCATAGGGCTGAAAGGATAAGATTTTTAGTTCAACCCACAGTTCTGTTCAGGAATCCAAATTCAAGCATCTGCAGGAAAAATCGTCAAGTCAGAAATTGAAATTATAGCTGCCCACAGTTCCTAATAATATAAATCTAGTACAAAGGTTTATTCAAATATCCTAAAAAGCAGATCATAGTAGGTTATTATTTTATACTCTGACCATTCTTTATGACAGATATACTGTAGGACCCTGCTGTCAAAATCCCAGAGGAAATTTCTAGAGATAAACCAGAGTAACTGATATATATATATATATATATATATATATATATATATATATATATATATATGTATGTATGTATGTATGTATGTATGTATGTATGTATGTATGTATGTATGTATGTATGTATGTATGTATGTATGTATATGTATATGTATATGATGTATATGTATATGTATATGTATATGATATATATCTATATGTATATTATATATTGTATATAGTGGATATTAAGCAGGATTGTGTGTATCAAAAGATGTTGATGCATTTGTTTGCACCAAACAGAAGTAATTCCAGTTTGAATTAATTTTGCTCAACTCATCTAGCACCTTAAGATTATAACAACTGTAGATATTTTAGCTGTGATATCATGCTAGGTTTTCTCAGATTTCTCAGAATGAAGAAGTTGTCATTTTGCAACATTGATGGCATTCTAAGAAAAGTGTTGTCTTATTGATGATTTTGGATTTACAAAATCTGAATAAAACTGTAGAATGCTGTCTACATGGATACTTATAATTTTGGAAGTTCTTCTTTAGAGTACCCTCCATGAATTTCAAGGACACGATGTTTCCAAGAAACATTCTATGTAGTTTAAAGCTGTGAAAAGTTTTTTTAGAACTGAAATTTTGAGCCAATTTTGAAGGTTCCCTCTTAAGGGAAAAAGAGAGGAAGCCAAATTTCCTAGCCTGGGGATCCACATATCCTAAATACACAATCCTCTGGTAATAACATAGCAATTTATAAAACTATTTGATTTTTTGTGGTTTCCTCTTAATGTAAGATTAGGATCATCACGATCATTCTGCTTTCATCTGAGGATGAGAGGACGAGATGATTTGACTGAATTTCTACAGAAACAAGAACATTTTTCAATAATTTCTTGCTAGTGCCATTAATCAATGATAGTGGTACAACTTCTTTCTTTCCTCTAAGCTCTGATGCTATTGTTTCTTTTTCTATATATCTGTCTGTCTATCTCTCTAATATCTATCTATCTATCTATCTATCTATCTATCTATCTATCTATCTATCTATCTATCTATCTATCTATCTATCTATCTATCTTTTTTTACTCAATTTTCAACAGTTCATTTAGTGACTGTTCGAAGTTACAACGGCATTGAAAAAAGGAATTTATGACTATTTTTCATACTCATGGTCATTGCAGCTTCCCCAGGGTCATGTGATCAAAATTCAGATGCTTGGCAACTGACTCATATTTATGATGTTTGTGGTGTCCTAGGGTCATGTGATGATCTTTTGTAACCTCCTGACAAACAAACTCAATGGGAAACAAAATTCACTTAACAATGTGTTACTGACTTAACAGCTGAAATGATTCATCTAACAAATTTGGCAAGAAAGGTTGTAAAATGGGGCAAAACTCACTTAACAAATGTCTCACTTAGCAACATAAATTTTGGGCTCAACTGTGGTCATAAGTTGAGAACTACTTATTTGTCACATTTCTGAATTGCCAATCTCCCTCATAGAGGAACTCTTTCTCTACAAATAACAGTTGCAATAGTATTAAAAACATAATCATCATTTTTGCATTCTCTTTAGTGCCCAGAAGGGGCCATTTCAGAATGTGTGGAAAAAGAATGTTGGTTGCCATGAAAAAGAAATACAGATTAGTTGGAGAAATCCCTCACTTTCTGCCTATTCAAAAGCAAACAGAAAAGAATATAAGTGCTATAAATAAGTAACTGCAGATAAATATTTTTCTTTAAGATAGTATGGAAAGCAAAGCAGAATGTTTTTAAAATATGCATTTAGACTCTTGGCTCACTTCTAGTTTTCAAACATATAAAGAATGGAGAACTATTTTAAATCAAAGCAAAAATGCTGCAGAAGGTAATGCTAGTGTCATTAGATGAGGGAGGGAGGGAGGGAGGGAGGGAGGGAGGAAGGAAGGAAGGAAGGAAGGAAGGAAGGAAAGTAGTAATGAAAAACAAATACAATGTATACATATGCTACAAACAGGACTTTCACCTTCTTCCAGCCAAGCTCTGGGGAATTGTTCTGTCCTTAATGCCTGACTGAGAAAGTACTCAGTGCTAATAGCTCTGCACTTCAGCTAGAAAAACATGTTTCAGCTGAGTGAGCCTTATTAAAAAATACACTTTTAAATCGAAGGGATAAAAGGTTGGTGAACTCGGGAACTTTTTGTAAGCTGCCAAAATAAAGAAAAGCTGGAAAAGCCTTTGGCTTCTGTCATTCTCATCCATTATTTATATACAGAAGGTGGGAAAGGAGTTGGGGCTTTTAACAATGCAAGAATTGTTAAAAGATGCAGTGATGGCAATTCACTCTTGTAAATAACTGTTCCCCTCTCTACTGTCATCTTCATTTTTTAGTCACGTGCTACTTTTTTTCATCCAGAGAACAAAGAAAGTTGAACACAAGATTTTTCTATAATAGCAATTCTTTATCACTTTGAGACATTACACGTTATCCAGTATTAGTGAGGGTGCATCACTAACTGAGATTCTCCTCAGTCCAGTCTTCTGTATAATTGTACATTGCTTTATCTTTGTAATGAACATATATGCTTTCATAGTGTATACTACCAATGAGCTAACAAATTGCAGGATTAGAAATTGGGAAAAGGAGCCCAATTACTGGAGGTATAAGGGATTATGTATTCAAGGTATAAAGGGACTCTTGAACACTTAAGAACTTCCACTATATGTGGAAATCATTGTTTATTTTTGAAACCATTAGGAATAAACATCTATACTGTATATGAATGAAAGTTCACAGATAACTTCACTACCATGGATAAAATGTCCATACTGCTCAGACATAATGTTGTTTAAGTCAGTTCATCATGCCAGCTATCATCAGATATCAAAAAGAGAAAAAATATTTTTTTTTTTTTTTGGGGGGGGGAGAATTCTTGCATTATTTTCTTTTTGTACGATTAAAGTAGAAAAGAAGTATGTAGATATTACCTGTTTGCCAATATATATATATATATATATATTGGCAAACAGGTAATATATATATATATATTGGCAAACAGGAAGCTAAGATGAAAACAAGAATGCAACAGAATTTGTGGCACCTTAGACATATTCTAGAATGCTTTTAAAATTAATAAAAATTAGCATTCTTGTTAGAAGTATTATTAAATATTCAAAAGAGAGACAGAGACAGAGAGAAAGAAGAAAATATTCAAACTAAGTAGTAGTTTTTGGAATGGAGAAAGGAAAAGTCATAGAAGAAAAGAAGTATCTAATGAAGGATAAAAAAACAAAATGCATTATCAAAATACCAAATACTACCAAAACTATAGTTATATTTGCTGGTGCCCTGTGATTCACACATTTTAATCCAGTTCACTATATTTCACGTTATCCAGGCAGGTGAATAAATAGATGATACCCAATGACAAACTGACAATATCAGTAATCACTGTAAAATGCCTGTATTTTTATCACTTCTATCTTTCAGAAGAAACTGAGAATAATGCTAAAATGACTAAGATCATCAGTTGATTTCATGGCAAAAGTGAAGTTCAATCAGGAACTATGTCATACTCAGAGTAGACTTGAATGAAGAAAAATAATTTAATGTCAAGAAAAGAAAGCATTATTGATGGGGAGGAAGGGTGGAGAGAGAGAATTCTTTTTCATGAGTTAAGGTTCTACTTCTGACATTACATGAGTTCCTTTTAATTTTGAAGGGAATATACTTCTAGCAAAAAAAGAAAACCTGTCTGGTTTGTAATTACATCATAGTAAAGCATATTTTGCATAGAATAGATAACAGATTCAGCTGCTGGTATCTCTCTTTCTCTCTTTTGTATCAGGTAATTTTAGAGACTGAAACTGGAAAACTGCTATCAGTCAAGAATAAATAATGATGAGCTAAATGCACCATAATATTTTTATGTGCTTTTCACTTTCCCTTGTGATGAAAACAGGGATTACCAAAAGATATAGAACTAGCTCTCTGTGACTATACTCATTTTTGGCTCATGTGACTGAGTGTTTTGTGCAATATAAATATCTTCCAATTTGCTAACTGGCCAAGTAACAAAGCACAAAGTTAAAGGAGGCTGCTGCTTTGAATCTTTGTTATAGAGAACAGTTACATAGAGACAGTTTTGTCACTGAATGGATAGTGAGTAATGTGATCTTTGAACAATTTGATAATAAAGTAATAGAAACTGAATGTGTTTCTGAATATCTAATATTTGTTGAATTTTTTTTATTGCATTGTGTTACTATTAATTTTAGGACATTATTTTGCTGCTTTAAGAGGAAAACACTGTTATACAACATTAGCTTGAAGCAGACTGTGAACTTGACAGGCCCTTTCTTTCTTGGTTTGAGAATTTTACACTATCAGTTGCCAAAACATAAGATTTTCTTGACGTCCATGGTACTACTAATGAGTTTGACTTTCTAGCCACAAATTTAGTACTTCACATTTACCTTGATGTTCAAGAGTTTCTGGAAATCCAACTCCGGAATTTAAACGGAATGGAATTAACTTTATATTACTTACATTTCCTGATAGAGTTAGGGGCCCAATGATAGTGACATTCACTATGTAAGAATTCATTTCTCAGGTATGTAGTGGCTCTTCAGACATTAGAAACCAGAATGGTTAACAGAATGTGAAACAAACATTAGATTTAGGAGTATAAGTTGTGTGCATCTTTAAAAAAGAATGCAGACATATAAAACATTTTTTTGACAAATTCAGTTTCAAATCTACTCTGAATACACTAGTACAGGGGTTCTCAACCTTGGCAACTTTAAGACTTTGCTGGCTGAGGAATTCTGGGAGTTGAAGTCCACAAGTCTTAAAGTTGCCAAGGTTGAGAACCCCTGCACTAGTACATACACCCTACCAACAAAAGTGTGTATAGTCAAGGCCATAGTTTTCCCAGTTGCAATGTATGGCTGTGAAAGTTGGACCATAAGAAAGGCTGAGCACCAAAGAATTGAGGCCTTTGAACTATGGTGTTGGAGAAGACTCCTGCGAGTCCCTTGGACTGCAAGGCGTTCAAACCGGTCAGTCTTAGAAGAGATCAACCCCGACTGCTCTTTAGAAGGCCAGATCCTGAAGTTGAAACTCAAATACTTTGGCCACCTAATGAGAAGGAAGGACTCACCGGAGAAGAGCCTAATGCTGGGAAAGATTGAGGGCAATAGAAGAAGGGGACGACAGAGAATGAGGTGGCTGGATGGAGTCACTAAAGCAGTAGGAGTGAGCTTAAATAGACTCCAGAAGATGGTAGAGGACAGGAAGACCTGGAGGAACATTGTCCATGGGGTCGCGATGGGTTGGACATGACTTCGCAACAACAAATAGTCATTCAGTGTTCAGATGCATATAGGTCTAGCTCAAATCCAACTTCCATGTTGTCCCTGATGATGTACATTGGGGAAGAGATTAATGTTCACTGCTCTCTGCTCACTGAAAATTAGATGAGGTCAATGAATGGAATCCTAGTTTCTATAGTTTATAGGTAACATGGAATAATACTTTGAATAAGGTTGGAGCAGTAAGTTACTCTGCTTGATACGGTAGTGAATGAGATGCAGTGGTGTAATTAAGGCAAGACTTGAAGACTAAAATTTAAGGGCTTGAAACCAATAGGTCACTAGACAACTATACAACCTTTTTAAAAATTATTTTTAAAACGCAGAAGATTGCTAGCTGGTAAAACACATGATCCATTTTTTATTATTATTTTCTGTTCTGTAGTTTTAAATTTTTTTGAACTTGAGATATGTTATTTGAGCAAGAACATGCTGCTTATTCCTTAATTGTGTGAATGAGTAGGAGTAGTAAATCAGACCAATTTGTCCAAATTCTACTTCATCTTAGGCTGGATGAAGGAAATAGAAGGAGAAATTATAATTGAAGCTGGATAGCTTATATAGCTTATGGATTAGAATAAAATAATGAGGAGAAAATGGGAAGAAAGAAGAGGTATAATATGCTGTTAAGGATTTAGACAGAGTTAATTCTTATCAGGAGGAAGAGATACTGAAGAAGTACTACAACCCAAGTAGGCCTTATGGCTCCAAGGCAAAATATACTTATATGAAATGTCAGCACATTCACTCACTATAATTATTCTGTGTAATTACAGTGCAGCTTCTTCCCACCTCTTATATAGATGTTTGGAAAAGTGATCCTAGGCAGCAAATTTTCTGACATTGTTTTCTTTTAAAAATATAAACAACTAATACTCTTTTATAGATTTCTGATACAGAGTTTCTGTAGAATTTCTGATAACTCTACTAGAGTTAAAAAATCAGGAAATAATGAATCAACAGAATGATCATATTTCACTATAATAGTATAAGTAACATTTTAATGGGATCACATTTTGCATACATCCATCTGCAAATTGCAGAAAAAGTACAGTAATTATGGAAATTAAAGGCAGAAGAGATGTCATGTTTTGCCATACTCACTTTTTAACTAACTATAGTTAATTTCTACTGTATTATAATCAATGTTGTTATGCCTCACCTTAAGGCTGTGCCTCTACATCCAGTCCCCCCACAGTTTCCAAGCACTCAGAAAATATATTGATAGAATTGCCTAGTTGTTTTGAGGTGAAAATGCGTAACTGGGTATCATGCAATATTGATGAAACCTGACCCCAACTTATAGATAAATACACTTAGCGGTCTTATGTAGATGTCAAGCAGGTGGTGTTTATAGTATAAATCCCTGGTGTATCCTACATCCTAAAGATCTTAGATTTGATTCTCTCCTGTGAAGTCCAACTGGAGCCAAGCACAGAGTAAGAGAAAGAACCATTACAGTAACATGCCTCCCACACTGGATGGTCCAGAAGGATAACATGATCAGTGATACTGAAAGCATTTGAGAGGCCAAGAACAACCATAATTGTTGCACTATCTCCTTCTAGGTTTACCAAAGATCATCAAGAAACTTTACTAATGCTGTCTCGGTATAGACTGAAATCTTACTGATTGGGGTCCAGATAACCAGTTTCCTTCAGAGCCTTCTGAATCATCGCCCATTGCCACATCTCTACAACCTTTCCCAAGGAGAAAGATTACTATAACTCCATCCACTCCAGTAACACTTTGTAACATAATCATTTTCACTCTGTCCAATGCAACTTCCACATCATCTTCCTTACATTTGATTTCCAGCCATTCCATTAATATATTAATCTAATTTCTAATTGCCTTTCTTTCTCTTTCTGAAATCTTTCTACTCTAAGATTAGTGTATTTCATTTCTTTCCATTTCTTCAAGGATATTTTTTTCCTAGGATCTAAAAGATGATCTGCCTTACATTCAGAACCTTTCAGTATATTTGTATTTTTCATCAGTTCTCCCATAATCAAATCAGTTATGATTTTCAGTTCATTCCTTTTCTCAAACACACACATGAATAAATGTAATTTTAAGCTATGTATTTTAACAAATAGACTTTTTATATTCCCCAAACAGTTACCATTCTCCTTCATTCTAGGATGCCTAAATCAACCAGTTATTTTCTTTGTAGTCTTTTGTCTCAGTCCCACCTGCTGTTTATAGTCTATCAGTTAAAATAGTACATGCAGTACACTAACAGCCTAGAGGATATGTTGAATTGTATAGTGAAAATAAAGCAAAGCAAAAACAAATGATTGAGTTTAGTAAATTCTACAATTTTAAAATTGTTTACCAAAAATGCTTTTTCCTGTTTTCAGTCCTGCTTTGTGAGGCATCAAAAAACAAATAAAGAAATGCAAACCTGTAATAAAATTATTGGGTTGTACTGTAACAGAATATAGTTGCAGAACCCAAAGGCCTAATTCTTAACATTTTCTGCTCACATGAAAAAAACATATTATTCAATAAAGTATGAAATGAGACTTACGATTATTCTTTTCATGGTGTAAAATTATTATAAAAAATAACTATTTGATCATAAAATTATGATTTTAGACCTACAAGATTTGTTCAATTTTGTTTTTGAGTTCTGACCTTCAAGGACAGCCTTGGATATTGGATGTCTTTTCCTATTCATTATGATTATCTCTAAGGCATTATTTCCTATATGAGATCATGGGAAAAAAAGCCATGCTAGGTGATACATAAATTTGCATATCAAATCAAAATCTTTATTATAGCCTGTGGGCCAGAAAGCACAACAATAAAACACATACAACTTTAATTAATAATAAAGTGCTTTTAAAATGCAATAAAATTATATAAAACACCCTCTTGTAGTAACAGTAGCATGAATTGCAATGGCAAATTTTTATTCAGTGTCAATCATGGGAAGACTATACAAAATCTAGCAGGAGTTCCACATCGTCATGAGGACATAAGGACTTCTGGAAAGGAATAATTTTATACTGTCTCCACAGAACTGCAGAGGATAGAGCATCCAACTTGGCTGAGGTGACAAAATTTCAGAATAAGAATTGGAGAGATGAGAGCACATGCCCATTTTAGAAGAATCCATAAACTATTGTGTTGGATAGTAGTCTTAAACTGGTTTTAAAAATCAATATCCCAAATATGTTGTTTAAGATGACTACTGGCATTTTCAAACCCTAATGAACAGAGAATTTTCAAAAAAGAAACCGCCTAAGAACTGGAGTTAGCTATGAACTTTTATTAACCAAGTTGATTTAAAATTGTCTCTGACTGTTGGAGCCATATCCACAGGAAAAAAAAAATCAATTTGAACCAGAAATTAAGGAGATAAAACCAGGCTCTGGCACTCACAGAAACCAGATTTGTCTCTAACTGTAAAACAGCATTCTTGGTGGATCTTGGAACTGTAAATTTGGACTGGACAGCTTTAAGAACATTAAACTTTGTAAAAATGCAAATTGAAATACCATAAATACCACCCCAACGATGCCCTTGACGTGATGGCCCGTTGCCTGGAGGCCGTACGGGTCTGGATGGGGAGGAACAGACTCAGGCTCAACCCTTCCAAGACCGAGTGGCTGTGGTTGCCGGCGCCTCGGCATAGTCAGCTGACTCCATCGCTGACTATAGGGGGCGAAATTTTGGCCCCCTCAGAGAGGGTGCGCAACTTGGGA
>NW_015386405.1:1128848-1131591 GCF_001527695.2 Protobothrops mucrosquamatus | reverse complement strand
TTTTAAATCGGGTTTTTTAAGAATAATTTTAACTGCACAACTTTAAATATTGGTTTAATTTGGTTTTATCTGGTGGGGGTTGTAAATATGTCTATGTTTTTAAATATGTTGTGAGCCGCCCTGAGTCCCGTTGGGAGAAGGGCGGGATATAAATCAAAATAAATAAATAAATAAATAAATAAATAAATAAATAAATAAAGAAGCTGACAGATGACTTTAACAAGAAAAGCCTTGCAAGCTGCAAACAGAAGAATCTTAAAACAGCCATGGAGACACATTTGCCCACACCTCTTGCCTGATAAAAGAAATGTGTGCTGCAAGATAAGGAGTTTGGAAATGACCCCAAGATGTTTATATGTTCATGCCTGCTCTATAGCGGGTCTCATTAATTTGCCATTTAGCGCTTTAGTTTCTTGATAGTTCATTACAAGTTGTTCTGTTAGGCAAAAGGAAGCCAATGTCCTTCTCATTCCCCCCCCCAGGGGACATAGCAAAATTACATTGTCTGCACATAGCAAGGTTGGAATCACACAATTTGCCAACATTAAAGACTAATGATTAAAAGATGAGAGAGCATGAATTATTGAATTGATGTATAAATTAAAAAAATAAGGGGGGGGGTAGACTATATCCTTGACTTACCCCTCTTTTGGTGGAAATGGCTACAGAAAGGTACCCCTGAGGGGAACAACTCACTCTCATTGAATTGTTAGAATAAAGACTCTGGATAAGAAGGAGCAATTTTTTACCCATTGAGGGTTCCTAAAGTTTGTGCCATAGCCTTTCCTTTAGAATCAGATCAAAAATTTATTTGAAATCCAGAAAGGATAAAAAAAGGGTGCCTTTGGGCATGAAATGTATTTTTCAGCTAAATGGTGCAGTGTGACAGTGGTCTAAAGTTGAACAGTCCCCTCTAAATCCCAGCTGTCCTCAACAACAATTTTGGACTCAATCTAACAGTTTTAAATAAAGATACTTTGCATATAGTTTGCAGGTTGTATTAAGCAAGCTGGCTGGTCTATAGTTGGCAGGGTTAAATCTATTTCCTATATTCCTATAAAGAGGAATAAACTATGGCCTCATACCATTAGGATGGAAATGTACTGTACTATTAATATGAGTAAAAAAGAGCAGCCAGCACTGGGACTCATCAATCTTTACTTTCTTTTAGCAAGTCTGGAGGAATAAAATCACCTCCCAAAGCTTTCCCAGATTTCAGTTGTAAATGAGACTCTTACCCTTGGCTATAGACACAGATGCCCATTTGAGAGAAGTCACCACTGGGTGGAGAACCACAACTGGATTATTTAATAGTACTGGATTAAAAATGTTCTGAAACTAACTACCCCAGATATCTGCAGGCATTTGGCAGATGAGACCTAAATAACAATCCATAAGAGAGCAGTTAATAGGCACCAGAGCCAAGCAAGTTTCTTAAGCTTAGCTGCTGCAATTTATCTCCCTCCAGTCCTCTTTCAGTGCTGGTTCTTTCTTAGATTTTACAAGTACTTTATAAAAACGTCTTATGCTTTCTGAGTGACTGAAAGGAACCTAATGAGTTGTCAGATAAAAAAGTATATACTGTAGAAAGAAGAGCCTTTTTTGCTTTCTAACAATTTGAATCAAACTAAGATTTTCCTGCCTTCCTTCCTCTGTTGCCCCAGCCCAAGACTGGGTCCATTACCTAATGTGTTCTTGCCCAAAATTGAACACATTGAGGTGGCACTTGAAAATGAAGTTTATTCTGCAAAAAAAAATAACACAAGTATCTCTCAAAGCCTGTGTAGCCCACCAGTGCTTACATGGGGGAGTTATACAATAGTTACCATAAGTTATAGCCAGTGCTTTTTTTCTATATATAAAAAAAAAGTGCCGGAACTCACACACATCATACAACCCACCTTGCCTACCCTATAAGATTCCATCCAAAAAAGGTGCTGGAACTCCGTTCTGGGCATTCTATGAGAAAAAAAGCCCTGGTTATAGCATATTTGATGTTGTAGGATCACAAAACCTTTTTCTGTGTCCTATCAGCAATGTCTCAGCATTTCCATTTATGCATAATGCATAAAGCCTTGGTGCAATCTCACCAAGGCTTTTGACACAGTTAGTCAAGAAGTATTATGGTGCATTATGTCGAAGTTTGGGTGCCCTGACAGATTTATTCTGATGGTACGGCAGTTCCATGATGGCATGGCGGCTCGTGTTCTGAGCAACGGTGAAGCCTCAGAGGCTTTCCCTGTCACAAACGGCGTTAAGCAAGGCTGCGTACTGGCACCAACCTTGTTCAGCATGATGTTTTTAGCCATGCTGTCTGACGCCTTTCAGAACAGCTCAGTGGGAGTCAATCTGAGGTACAGAACCGATGGGAAATTGTTCAACCTGCAAAGACTCCAGGCTGTCACCAAGGTAAAGGAGACTGTGCTACGAGATCTTCTCTTTGCTGATGACTGTGCCCTTAATGCAGGATTGGAGCAGGAAATGCAAGCCAGCATGGACAAATTTGCAGTTGCTTGTGACAACTTTGGCCTCTTTATCAACACAAAGAAAACTGAAGTGATGTACCAGCCAGTTCCAAAAGCCCAATACCAAGAGCCTACCATCACAGTGAAGGGACAAAAGCTGCAAGCAGTGGACCAATTTACGTATCTTGGTAGTACCCTCTCCCGTGCAGTGACAATTGACATCGAGGTCAACTGTAGAATTGCCAAGGCAAGTTCTGCATTTGGCAGACTGCGGACTA
>NW_015386405.1:1109906-1127973 GCF_001527695.2 Protobothrops mucrosquamatus | reverse complement strand
CCGGCCGATACGCTCCCACAGAGAGGGCCTCCTCAGGGTGCCGCCAACCAGACAGTGTCGGTTGGCGACCCCCAGGGGGAGAGCCTTCTCTGTCGGAGCGCCCACCCTCTGGAACGAGCTGCCCCCAGAGATCCGGGTGATTCCGGATCTCCCCTCCTTCCGCCGCGCCCTCAAGACTTGGCTGTTTCAGCAGGCAGGATTGGCCTAGGGGTATTTTAATTGGTTTTAACAAAATTTTAATAGAGCGGCCAATTCAAATATTTATTTTTAATTATTTTAGATTTGTATTTGGTATTTATGTGGGATTGTTTTAAACTGGCTGTAAGCCGCCCTGAGTCCTCCGGGAGAAGGGCGGGGTATAAATGAAATAAATAAATAAATAAATAAATAAACTACCCTAATGTATGCTAGTGAGACCTGGACAGTGTACAGGAGGCACGTCAGGCAACTGAATTACTTCCACATGACTTGCCTTTGCAGAATTCTGAGGATCCGGTGGCAGGATAAGATACCAGATACAGATGTCCTCTCCCAAGCAGGCCTATCATCAGTTTACACTCTGTTGATGAAAGCCCAGATGCGCTGGGCAGGCCACGTTGTAAGGATGCCAGACCATCGCATCCCTAAACAGCTCTTCTATGGTGAGCTGTCTCAAGGAAAGTGATCACACGGGGGACAAAAGAAGTGATACAAAGACACACTGAAAGCATCTCTCAAGTCCCTGGATATCGATACCATCTCTTGGGAATCTCTGGCGCACGATCGACCGACATGGCGTACCCTGGTTTACCAGGGTTTCCAGACATATGAACACAGAAGGACAATCTTGGCACAAGAGAAGCGAGCACTCCGTAAAGTCAGAGCTGCAAATGCTGAAGCAATAGTGTCCACATTTCTCTGTTCAGTATGTGGCAGAACATTCCGTGCTAACATCGGTCTCATCAGCCATCTACGGACACACCGCTGATGGCCCATAATCCATAAGATGTCAAGGTCTTCATCGAAATCGATGGACAAACAACAATGCAATATTCAGCAAATCTATTTCTAATTTGTACATAGGTTAATCACAAAGTTTTACATATTCCATAACTCTTCCACTAAACTTATTTCAGCAATCCATTTTTACCAATACCTTTTATAAGTCTTTCTTATTGGTACCTTGTTCCATAATTCACTTACATTTTTGCAAACTAAGCACTTTGCTTTGTCTTAAAAGCTAAAGCTTTACTGAACTTTTATTAGGAATTTGGGCCTACTCTATCACCTTCCTTCCTCTATTTTATTTGCTAAACGTATATCAGTATTCCTACTAGCATTATTCCAACATTTTCATTGCAGGAAGAATTGTATTACTTTGTGTGATTAGTCAGGAGTTTTGACTTTGATTTCATTGTTTTTCCATGGCTGTGGTTTTCTGACATTATCAAAGAGGTGTGAAATAGTTGTAAGGATTGGAAACCACAATGATCACCTATCTCTACCTCCAGGGAGGTATTTATAGCTGGAAATTATTGCTTAAATATTGTATTTTTATGTTGCTATTCAACATTGTTGTAGTACCATTGTTCTGTTATTCCTGGAAGCAGAATGATAACTATAACTTGACCAAACAATATGAATTCCAAATGATTGAATACTATGGAGGAAGATTATTGTTGTAGTACTGCTTGACACTGCTATGCTAATCTTATTTCAGTTGCTCAGAAGCTCACCTTTTGAAAATCAAAAGCACAGCAATTTTAGGGTCAGTGTATATAAAGGCATGTTTTACTACTTTTTCCACATTGTGTAATTTTTTTTTTTGTAGAATTCCAACTTTACAGTTTTACTGCATTTAAAAATCCTGGAGAAACGTGAACTGCACTTGAACTTCTTATAAAAAAGGAAGGAGAAAGCTGTAGCAAAATCAGTTTATATCTGGAATCCTAGTTGTAATTTTTTAAAAAAGTTAAAAAGCACAACCTGTCCCTTTTTTGACTATACTAGATCTACTCTACCAGCATAACAAGGAAGACAACAACCACAATTTTGCAAGTAGAGAGACATTCACTTTTTGAAACTATTCCTGCTCACAGATACCACACCTGTGATAGAGATAGCTGTAAGCTGGAGGAATTTTCTTTCTCCTTTTTAAACATCCTTATTTCTGCATCATGGCAAGACACATTGGTAGAGTGAGAGTCCATGGAGGCTGTGAATGCTAAAATTATAATTACAAGGTGTTTGAAAGAAAAACACAAAAGTCAAAGGGCTGCAGATTAGTTTATAGTGGAACATTATAGAGAAATAGTGCCAATCCTCTGAAGCACCAATCTCTCAAATTTAATCAGGAAATAAAAAGGATTAATTTCCTAAGTAGAGTCAGGAATTGGAGTTTTCTAGTGTTTATCCAGCAGGTATTATTATTTGCCATCCACTGTTTCTTAGTCCTGGCTGAGGAGATCCCAATGAGTCAATTTGCTTTCTTGTAAGATGCTCCTTTGAGACCATAGAGAAACAACAATTGGGGCATTTAAGGCAGTGTTGGGATTCAGCTGGTTCACACCACTTCAGCAAAACCAGTAGCTAATTTTTTGTTGCCCATGCCCAGAATGGACTTCCAGAAGTGGTATCCACAAAGAGAACCAGTTGTTCACATATTTGAATCCCACCACTGATCTAAGGTAAACCAACATCCTACACTGAAGGACCTTTAAACTATTCTATTAAGGTTCACAGAGCAGAGCTTTTCCCTCTTTTAATTTTTCTTCTCTTACTGTATTTCATTACCAATCTCTGTATTTTTGCCTAAATCTTCATCATTCAAGCCAGCAGCTGCTACTAATAAAAGTAGCACAAGCTATCAAGACTTCTCCAAAACAGAGAAGCCTAGTGTTGTTGCTGTACATGGAACCCAGTTATGTCTCTGTAGTTTTATTTCCTCTGCACTGTGGATCTTTGCAATTACCAATCAACAAGGAAAATTTGAAATGGTGTATGTGGAAGGAGTAACCTCAGTGTATGTGGAAGGAGTAACCTAAACAACTGGAACACACTTGAACACCATTGGCATTGACAAAATCACCATCAGTCAATTGCAAAAGGCAGATTTACTTGGAAGAGCTTACCTCCTGCAATGATAGTTTTAACAACAACAACATATGCTTATCCCAAGTCCTTGTGAAGAATAAAAATGTTAAATCCAGTCTAACCATCTGGCTGACTGTGCAGTAGGTCATAATAATAACAGTTTAATTTTTATGCTGTTTGAATCCCAAGGACTCTGGGTGGTTGATGTTGAGTTACAAAAGTATTCCACTTGTTTTCATAGTATTCAGTTTGCTTGATTGGGGACATGGCTTGTCTTTTTTGGACAGCAATTACTTGGTTAAATTTTTATGAGCCAATCTTGAGATTCTGTAATAGGAGCTGTGTGACTGCAGTATATTTAAAATTAACCATGCTTTGCTTTCCATTAAATTAGAGAACTGAAACCTGCTACCCATCATAACTGTCTGTTAGCTGATTGCTATACTGTAAGTCACAGTCTAAACTTCTGTTTACTATCTGTAGATCTCTAAATTATTCCCTTGGTATTGCTGTTCACTGGAAATGAAAATGGCAAGGAAACCAGCAGAGCATGATTTACAACATTTTTAACGTTTATGGATTTCTTGGAATGACTAGAACATAAACATATTGCTACTCTTTTGGTTAAAATGGTCTATTAAGACATGTATTAGCCATCTTCTCAATAATTTCACATTATTGGAAATGCTACTCTTTGACTGTATCTTTTTTCCTTCATTAGTAACAGATAATAAAAAGGAGACTTAAACACACACAAGTTGGATATTTCTATAACAGGTTCTTGTCTGGGATGTTTATGATCTCAATCCTGACTCACATTTTTTTAAAAAAATTACTTGACTTTTTGGTGATGCGCCGTGAAGTTATTTTCAGCTATCAGGGTAGTGTCATCAGCATAGTGCAGGTTATTGATGTTTCTTACTCCAGTTTTAAAATGATGCTAATCTTCTTTCAATACAGTTTCCCTTAAAATATATTCACCCTTCTAATCCAGCTTTCCTTAATATATATTCAGCATATATGTTGAATAAAGCAGGGGAGAAAATACAGCCTTGTTATACTTTGCCAACTTAGAGCCACTCTGTTTTGTCAAGTTCAGTCCATACTGTATGGATTCCCATTTTTCTGAGCACTTTCCATAGCTTGATATGATCAACATAGTCAAAGGCTTTTCCATAATTGATGATGAATATGTTGACTTTTTGGTGTACTTTTGGCTTTCTCAATTATCCAGTGTGAATCACTAATAATGTCTTGTGTTCATCAGCTTTTTCTTAAGCCAGCTTGAATATCTCAGAACCATTACACCACATCTTTCAAAAATCCTGGAGCACCAAGGAAGTACATCCCAGAAGACAAGCTCAGGATTCAAAACGATCTTGACAAACTGGAACAATGAGCCTTATCCAACAAAATGAGTTTTAATGTGAAGAAAAGCAAAGTTTTACATTTAAGCAGGAAAAATCAAAGATATAAGTACAGATTAGGTGAGACCTGGCTCAAAAACAGTAACTGTGAGAGGGACCTTGGAGTCCTAGTGGATGATCACTTGACTATGAGTCAGCAATGTGCAGCAGCAGCCAAAAAAGCTAATACAATCCTGGGTTGTATAAACAAAGGCATAGATCACGCAAACTATTAATACCACTTTATAAAACCCTAGTGAGACCACACCTGGAATACTGCAGCCAATTTTGGTCATCATACTACAAAAAAGATGTTGAGATCTTGGAAAAAGTTCAGAGAAGAGCAACTAAGATGATCCAAGTCCCAGAGACTAAAATATATGAAGAACAGCTGCAGGACTTGAGTTTGGCTAGTCTAAAGAAAAGAAGAAATAGGGTTGACATGATAGTAGTATTCCAGTATTTGAGGGGCTGCCACAAAGAAGAGGGGGTCAAATTATTCTCCAAAGCACCAGAGGGAAGGACAAGAAACAATGGTTGGAAATTGACCAAAGAGAGAAACAACCTGGAATTAAGGAAAAAGTTCCTAAAGTGAGGACAATTAACCAGTGGAACCTCTTGCCTTCAGAAATCGTGGGCGCTCCATCACTGAAGGTTTTTAAGAAGAGACTGGATAGTCACCTGAGATGGTATAGGTTCTCCTGCTTGAGTGGGGGGCTGGACTAGAAGACCTCCAAGGTCCCTTCCAGCTCTATTTTATTCTATCTGGTATCTCTTTTTCCTTATAGGCTCTAATCTGCATTGGGTGATTGTAAGCATTTTGGCCTGCATACGATAGTATAGGAGAATTCAGAAAAGGAAAAATTAAAGATATTTAATGTTTGAAAGTATTTTCAAGACAAAATACTATTATCATGGTAGATTTAGTTATAAACCTTTTTCTTTCTTATTATAATCTTGCAAAACCTCCCAGCTGCCTATTAGGGCTGTTTTCTAGATGAATCAGCATCCAGAGACATTGGGATTTAGTTTTCCGAAACAGCTAAATGTCCTTCTAGACCTTCTATAGAATTGTTTGTTTGTTTTCCTTTAATATTTTTATAACAACTCAAAGTAGCAAATATATCTGATACTCCCTCCTCCTCCTCCTCCTAATTACCTTTGGCTTGTTGACTACTATTTAAGTTTTGGCAAATCAGCTGAAAAGTATTTTATACATTTAAATTAACCAAATTTGATCTTCCTGTATAGACTTATTAAGTTGTCCTTAATATTAAGAGTCCTTAAGATCTACACTATT
Organism: Protobothrops mucrosquamatus; assembly: GCF_001527695.2. NCBI lineage: Eukaryota > Metazoa > Chordata > Lepidosauria > Squamata > Viperidae > Protobothrops > Protobothrops mucrosquamatus. Next base: position 1,122,195 of record NW_015386405.1, on the reverse strand, counting down.
TGTAAAATAGCAATCAAATATCATTTTAATAGCATTAAAATGGTACACATGAAAAATTAAGTTAAAAGATAGTTGCAAATGTAATTGTTTCTCCAGAAATACCCAGATTGAATCAGTTTTCCTTTTTCCTTTCATTAATATTTAATCAATAATATTTTGTTTTGAATGTTAACTAAATTGGAAATTAATCACTTTCTTTGTAATAGAAATGTCAGAATAGCCACACTGGAAATGTGGTTGAAGAATAAAATCAGTTTCATCTCCACAGATACTAGATTTTTTAGCATTCCAAGCTGTACATAAATGCTGGAGCAAATCATAATTAGTTCATGGGTATCTATTTTACAATCACTTGTCCCAGTCATTCAGAATCATCAGGAATCAAAAAGAGATATTTTAAGTATGTTAACATGAATATGAGAACATTTCTGGAAACAATTGAAAAAATCCACTGTTCTTGCATTTGTATTGTCTTAATAGAAATCCTATCAGGATAAATTGACCAGTAACTGGAGATTATCCTAAGTATAAATAGGCAGAATTCAGAGTTATGCAGATAAGGGTCTGCTTCTTTAAGGGGTTTTTAGTTTTTATCCCAAGTGCAATCCCCAATATGGCCCAAGTGTTGTGTTAATAACAATTCTACAGTTACATATCCAGTGTAAATACCTATAAGAAAGACACTTGTACCCTGTTGATACTCAATCTTCATACTACCTCAGTTGCCTATACTTTAATTATTATAGGATAATTACTGACAACAGATCAAAATTTTAGCAGGAGCTAAGGGAGAAAAATGCTGCTATTCTTTGAGATATAAAGTCAGGACCCTCTGTCCCTTTGTTCCTATCCACCCAGTGAGATTTAGTTTACTGGTATTTTGAAGAATATTTTTACTTTCTTTTGAAAAATTTCAACATTAATTTATGCCTATGATGCTATTTTTTTAAAGGGAGTACAGCTCATAAAGAAACATCATCACTTTCTACAATGGATTTCTGTGATGTTTCAAGACCACGGCATTTCTTAATTCCATTTGCTACACATGTGCAGTAAACTCCTTAGCCTTCTTGTATGTTTTCAAAATAGAAATATCTTCTCTTTTCTAAAATAATAGTGGTTTTCAGAAGATTGCTAAGCATAACTAATGCAATTTACTTTGCTTAATGTCAAACATAAACTCACACTACAACAGAAGTACTCTAAATGTCAACACAAATCAATTTTGCAAATGTCAGTCCGACATTAATGAAAATCCATCTCTCTTGTGAAGGATGCCCTCCTAATTCTTAATAAATGTTACAGCAGTTTACATCATAGCCATTTTATACCACAGGAAATATTTGCGGCTGCATTCTGATTAGAACTTTGTTTGTGATACATTCAGATAAATCATTTACAAGACAACACATCTTAATGATATAGAAAAAATGTAATAGACTCATAATATACTATTGTACAATGGAGCTGTATATTGTTTTACATAAAAGTTGACAAATTCAAAGAAATACTGAGGTTATAAATGTAGGAATAAAAACCAACCAACCAAACAAACAAAAATTACAAACTCATGCTCCAAAGCTATTCTATCCTACCAGTGAAGACAGGAAGATTCCAATCTTTTGCATGAACTTTAGACACTTTATTTGCTAATTTTAAGAATCTCTAAAGTTATTTTAAAATTTTTAATTAAAAGTGGATTTCAGAGAGACTGACTAATTGATTATTTGTTATTAAGTCAGAGTTGATAATAACAACCACTTAGTAGCAACCACATAGACAGATTTTTTCCCCATAACTTGAGCTTTCAGGTCTTTCAAGTTACTTATTTATCAAATTTCTTTACCACCCATCTTGCCTGCCTGACACTGGGTGCATTATAAATAATAATAATAGTAATAATGATAAAGTTGGAAGGGACCTTGGAGGTCATCTAGTCCAACTCCCTGCTCAGGCAGGAAACCCTATACCATTTCGGACAAATGGCTGTCCAGTCTCTTCTTAAAAACTTCCAGTGTTGGCGCATTCACCGCTTCTGGAGGCAGGTTGTTCCACTGGTTAATTGTTCTAACTGTCAGGAAGTTTCTCCTTAGTTCTATAAAACCATAAAAATCATATAAAAGCCACCATTAAGACAAAATTTAATAGAACACTTGATAAAGTTAAGGTAGAGGCATTGCTATCAATCCATTAGCCATCACCAGAGTTATATTGTACTCTTAGACCCCATGTCAGATTGCAGAATCAGGTCTTGACACTGTTGTAGAAGGCCAGAAAAGTGACGTACCCATTGCTTCTGTAACTGAGTCTGTCCACATTGCTACTATTATTCATTTTCCTTCTCTCCTATCAGCATTAGAACTTTCTCCAGAAAGCTAGGTCTTTGGGTCCAAAGTAGGATAATTTCAATCTGGTCATTTGTGTCTCTTGATCAATCTGTTCGATGATTCATAGGGGTTTTTTTCTTTGTTATCCACAATATTCCCTGGAGTCTTCCCCAGCACTAATGTTCAAATGCCTCCATACACTTTCTATCCTGCTTCTTCAAATCCAACTTTTGCTTTCACTTTCTTACAGTGTCACAGGAAATACTGTGATTTGCACAATTCAGTTCTTCATATTTATAGACACATCACAACTTCTCTTTTCTAAGGCATTCATGCTACACTGGCATATTTCTTGCTGCTTGTTCCTTTACTGTTGACCATTGATCCCAAAAGGCAGAAGCTATGTACTACTTTGGTATCTTTATTGCCAACCCTAAGGCTGGTTGTTCTACTGATTGTCATTAGTTTGATCTTTATATTTAATTTTAGTCACATGTTTTGCTCCTTGATTTTATTAATAGATCTTGCAAATCCTTTGCATTTTCAACTATCAGGGTAGGAACAGCATAGTGCAAATAATAATAATAATAATAATAATAATAATAATAATAATAATAATAATAATAATAATAATAATAGTAAAGTTGGAAGGGACCTTGGAGGTCTTCTAGTCCAACCCCCTGCTCAAGCAGGAAATCCTATACTATTTTAGACAAATGATTGTCCAGTCTCTTCTTTAAAAATTCCAGTGTTGGAGCATTTACAACTTCTGGAAGCAGGTTATTCCACTGATTAATTGTTCTAACTGTCAGGAAATTTCTCCTTAGTTCTAGGTTGCTTCTCTCCTTGATTAGTTTCCATCCATTGCTTTTTTTTCCTGCCTTCAGGTGCTTTGCAGAATAGCTTGACTCCCTCTTCTTTTTGGCAACCCCTGAGATATTGGAACACTGTTATCATGTCATCCCTAATCCTTCTCTTCATTAAACTAGACATGCCCAATTCCAGCAACCGTTCCTTATATGTTTCCTCCAGTCCCCTAATCATCTTTGTTGCTCTTCTCTGTACTCTTTCTAGAGTCTCAGCATCTTTTTTACATCATGGTGACCAAAACTGGATGCAGTATTCCAAGTGTGGCCTTACCAAGGCATTATAAAGTGGTATTGACATTTCACGTGGTCTTGACTCTATCCCTCTGTTAATGCAGCCTGGCACTGTGTTGGCTTTTTTGGCAGCTGCAGCACACTGCTGGCTCATATTTAAGTGATTGTCCATTAGGACTCCAAGATCCCTCTCACAGTTACTACTATTGAGCCGCCCTGAGTCCTCCGGGAGAAGGGCGGGGTATAAATTTAATAAAATCAAAATCAAATCAAATCAAGCAAGGTACCATCTATACTACCTGTGCATTTGGTTTTTCTTGCCTAAATGTAGAACCTTACTTTTTTCATCATTGAATTTCATTTTGTTAAATAGCGCTCAATGTTCAAGTCTGTGAAGATCCTCCTGTATCTTAAGCCTGTCTTCTGGAGTGTTGGCTATTCCTGCCAGCTTGGTGTCATCTGCAAATTTGATGAGTTTCTCATCTATCCTCTCATCCAAATCATTGATGAAGATGTTGAAGAGCACTGGGCCCAGAATAGAGCCCTGGGGAACTCCAACCACACTTCCCTCCATGTAGATGCAGTTCCATTGAGGACCACATGCTGGGTACGGCCGGTCAGCCAGCTATGAATCCATCTGGTGATGATGCTGTCTAACCCACATTTTTCTATCTTACCAAGTAATAGGTTCAGTAAATGCCTTACTGAAGTCCAAGTAAATTACTTCCACATAATTCTTCTGGTCCGTTAATTTTGTCACCTGGCCAAAGAATGCAATAAAATTTGTATGGCATGATCTGTTTTTGACAAACCCATGTTGGCTTTTCGTAATGACTTTATTTGCCTCTAGGTGCTTGCTGATTCGTTGCTTGATTATCTTTCCAGAATCTTCCCAGGTATTGAGGTCAGGCTGATAGGTCTGTAGTTTCCTGGATCCATTATTTTTCCTTTTTTGAAGATTTATTGATGTTTCTTCCTAAACCCAGGTAATAATCTTATACATTTATTCAGAGGTTTGGTGCAAATATTCCACTTTCATAAAGCTTCTGAAATTTGGGATTCTTCCTTTTTTGTTCTATTTTTATTGAAAATGGAATAAAATATAAGATAAATTAATATAATATAATATAGATTAAAATATAAAATACAAATACAAAACTTCAAAAAAATTCTTTCAAACAGAAAAACAAAGAGGAAAATAATATGTTTAAAAGACTTTAAGAGAAAGATTTAAGGTGAGGATATTTGGAACTGAGCAACCGAAGACAGAATTTGAGGTTGAACAATGTACAAATTGTGGACATGTAATTACTAAAATGTATAAACTTTTATTAAAATTTAAAATAAAAAAGCAAGTGAAAGAGTATATGATAAAATGAGCCAATAACTTTGGACATAATATATTGATGGAACAGTGGGAAAATATGTGGTTAAAAGGATTGTTATATTAGGACTTAAAAGAGAATTTTATAAAATGATATTCCATTGGTTATATTACTCTCAAAAAAAGTCTACAATGTATAAAAGTAATTCAAATATGCTGGAAATGTGGACATGAAGGAGCATTTTATCATACCTGATGTATTTGTAAAAAAAGTAAAAAAAAACAGTTCAAATATTCATAATAATATAAAGAAGATTGTTTAAAAAAATCAACTTTTAACTGAAACCAGATTTGGGGGGGGGGGGTTGGGTTAATGCATTGTCAGTTAAAGAGCCATGGAAAATTATTTATCTGTATGATTACTGCTGCGAGACTACTGTATGAATAAACATGGAAAGACTGGAAATACCCACAACAGAGGAATAGTTGGTGAAAATGATAGAACTAGCAGAGGTGGCAAAATTAGTTATTAGAGAAAGATCAACAAACAACATTTATTAGTGATTGTTTTGCTGAAAAAAAGAGAACTAGGAATTTATGGTTTTAAATATTAGAAATATGGAAAGAAGGAAAGTAGGATATGGAAAAAAAAGAACGTACGTTATCCCAGAGAGGAAGAATTAAAAATATATGTATAATTCAAAAAGATCTGAAGCCATATCTTTGTAATCTGTCCCCTCCCTTTTCTTTCTTTCCCCTTTCCTTTTCTATTTTTATTTCTTTTTCTATTTCATATTCTCACTACGCACTATTTTTCCATATTTTTAATTTATCTTATAACTTTTATTTTGTTATTTTAAAAAAAATAAAAACTATATACAAAAAAAATCCAAATAAGACATGCCAAAGGTTTAATCTTCTAAAATTGCTTTTATAGTTATAGCAAATAATATAGTGAATAATTTTGTGGGCATAGTTTCATATTTATATCCTGTTACTTTATTCTACTTGTGTGGTATATGTTTTATAATAATATTTAAAGGTTGTCATGGAGACCTTATGTTTAATTTTACTCCTTTTACTATTTTACTATTGCTAATGTTATAAAAAACTTTTCAATAAATTACTAACACCCAGGTGCCTTAACGTATCCCTTTAGGCTATTTCTATCTTAACTGTATTCTTAATTATTCTGCTTTGTTATATTAGAACAGTTTGTTTTCATTTTCACTTTTCTACTTTACTTATTCTTTCTGAGATGGAAAGAAGTAGGAAGAGAAAAGGAGAACATCTTACTGCGTAACATTTCTCCTTGGGGAAGAAAAGGGTAGGTGTCATAGTGTAAATCAAGATAACTAGGAAGGGAAGAGTTGGATTTCAAAATTTTAATGAAGCCATATGAAAGATGTGCAGCCAACTATGGCTGAAAATCCTAAATAATAAATAACACAAAGTAGTTTGAAGATCTTGAAAAATATGATACCAGGATCATAGGTTCAACCAATTCTGTTGAGAAGGAAAGACAGTAAAAGCTTTAAGAGGCCTGTACAGATGAATACTTAGCTCACTGACAAGCTGTGAAGTTTGTTTTTTTTAAAAAAAAAATGTATGGGGAATGCAAGAGGGGCTAATAACTAAGGAAGAACACGAACTGATAGTTCAAACCTCTAAGAGTGGAGTCAGAAAGTCTACCACTCATAGCAGATGAGGTTGGCAAGAAATGCAAAGTATAATAAGGAGGTTTGGGAATAGGCCGAAGGTAAAATAAGAATCAAGGGGGTGCTAATCTGAAACACAGAGAAAAAATAATAGGAAAGAGAACAAAGGCAGTACCTTCACTAAGTCTGTTTTATTTTTTTCACACAAAACTTGGTTGAGCAAAGAGAGAGAGAGAAAGAGATGTATCCCAGAAATGATAAAAGGTTTCATAGAACTCACTTTGCTGTCTTTAATGCATTTAAGTCTCCAGGTTCAGACAAATTATATCTCAGGGTATTGAATGAACCAATAGAGCTATTGATTATTCAAGATTCTTATAGAAGAATGAGGGGAAATATCAATCTACAAATACCTTGTAAGCAATATTTAATAAATATGCAACATGGAAGTGGAGCAAAGTGGTTCTTTTTTGAAATTAAAAGTAGAACAAAAACCAATGAATTGAATTTAAAGATATCCTGGTTTAATATTGGGACGATTTCCTGAAACAAACTGCTGTTAAATTATTGCATAATCTGCCTAGAATGCTATTTGCCTTCTCCTTTCTAAAATAGACTGGAACGATTAGTGGATCCAACACTGAGTAGTGGGCTAAATTAGATCACTTGTAAAATCTCTTCTAATTCACAACACTATTTGATTCTGCTTTTTTTCCCCCAAAAAAATCTTGAAAAATTAATAAATTGAATTGAAAATATCCTTCATAAAGTATGAATAGGATTAGTTTATACAGATATTAATGTTTCCATTAGAAATGCATCTCTTTCCATATTTAAGGAAAGTAAAGCACTGAGCCATATTTTTAGGTTTTGTGTTTTGTTTTGTTTTTGCTTTGTTGACAAAACTAGTACTGTGGCACAAACCCAGAAAACTACATTCATCTGAATCCAAATGCACTATGCATCCCTCGATTATTAGTCATTTGAGCATGATGGGCTGCCTGAAAAAATGGCCTTTCTTTATTTTCTTATGTGCTTCATATCCTTTTCATTCTTTGTTAAACTAGGCTCATTGGAAATTCAGCCTTCATGAATGCTCAGTTTTGGATTTGCACCAATTTGTGATCCACTAAGCTGAACACAATTCATTAACCATGTATGGAATGCAAAGCCATCAGAGGCTCAACAAATCATGACTTTTTGCTACTTGCTTAGATTTGCAAATGTATCCAGTGATAATCCTATTTGTGCTAACATGAAGATGGCATCAACTATATAACAACTTGAATTCTCAGACCACCTGTTCCATATCTCTACATTTGAAGTGGGAAAGAAACAAATTTCTATATATTTAGAATGAACAATTAAATTATTTTATTTCCATGCAATTCCTTTCACAAAACTCATTAAAGTACCACCATTTTTTGAAGAACAATGAACAGTTTTATGCATGAGAGCACATCCCAAGATGAATTACAATGGAAGCAAGAGAATTGAGGCTTTAATTTTACTACTACTATTTTTAATAACAATATACACTTTTAGTATTTACATCTATTTAATATTAGCATTTGTGTGCATGTTTGTGTGGGATTTTTACAAATATTTCATATTTTTCCTCTCAGCCCACTAAGAAATATTAAAACTAGCATGTCACACTAGACTGTTTATTTTCTTATTTTTAAGGTTGCAGAACTATGTAATTTTTAACAAACTGCCTCCATTTCTCTGACCCATCACTGTGCTCATGGAGGGGAAATGGCAGGAAAAGCAACCTGGTAATATAAACCTATATCCATTTACTAAGAAACAGCTCTATAATTTACAGATTTACTTACATGAAGACATGCCATAAAGTTTCAACCATATATTTGCTTAACCCACAGTGGGCAACCAATACTTCCAATAAACAACACACAGTCAGATCCCCTCTAACTGCTAATAGATGTCACAGGAAGGACACAACAGAAAACAAAATGTAAAATGCCAAAAATGGATTATATGTAATAACAGTAGCGAAAAATTTACCTTCCCCTAAACCCCTTACTGCCATTTTACATCATATGTCTCCTTAGTATGGCCTTCTAACTCTCTTTTTTTCATTTGAAGTGAGTTCCTTTTAAGAATCAGCCACTTAAATACTTTTCAAGAATCATAACAAATTTATAATGAAAATCTACTCTAGCAGACTTGTATTTGGCAAATTTTGAAATAGTTATTCTGGACTGGCCTTTGTCACTATTCATGACCCTTTAATTTCATAGCATAACAATATCCATGAATATAGCAGTCGGTATTGCTTAATATTCATTGTTGTTACTACATGGCTACTATTCAAAGGTAATTTATTTCATAGCATTTTCTGTGCCAGCATCTTTCTCAATAATGTAAGGTCATTGTAATTTTTTTTTCTTTTTCCATTGTTCCTCAAGAGATTAGCTGCAAAATATGCTGGGACTTGGAAAATCACTGTTAATTAATTCCTGCTGACTCAGTATGCTGTATCTCCTCAACACATATTAATTCAACAATTCAGCAGTTAAACTTTTTTTATGCTAATCAGTGCCTTGATCATATTAATCAGTACTAAGAGAACAACATTCCCCCTCCTTTCCCAAATTTTGATCTGGATTTTTTGTATTACATATCATTCCAGAAAAAGGTGAGAAAACTGTGCTAGATTAGGCTCAAGATCTATATTGCTCAAAGTTCCATATCACATATTTTATATAGTAGATGCAGCCAGGAATTAACAAGGAGTACATGAATGGAATGGTTATTTCTTCCACTATGGTAAATAAGCTGAAGAAAGTGCAGCAAACAGCACATGCTCTGTTTTTGGAATTACTTTTTGACATTTTCATTAACCCAGGCTTAATAAGCAGTAAGAGAATGTTCTAAATAAAAAAAAGTAGAGGCAGATTTAAGATTTCTATAAATGTCTTTTAAGTATTACATTGGCTGGGACATTAGGGGAATGGAATTAATCTTATGATTGTAGAGGGAGCATGCCACTATATAACAGGATAACTTTAATTGTAGAGGATGCTTTGAGTTTAACAACGCAGTAAAGGTAAATTATATCTACGTTTTTTCCCAGTAAGCATGTTATATCAGTGCTTAATATCTCTGTAGTGAGAATAGTGGATTGCTTTTTTTGATTGTTAAAAAAAGGAGGAAAGACTACCAAACTACCTTATAGGACAGTCATATTAGTCTATGGTAGCTTAAAATTGTGAGACTTTTCCAACTAACACTTTTTAGTAAAAAGCATAAACCTCTATGAGTTGTGGCCAGTGGTGGGTCAACGGGTTCTCTGTGTGGATGCCACTTCCGGAAGTCCATTCTGGGCCTGGGCAACAAAAAAATAGTTACCAGTTCTGCCAAACTGGTGCAAACTGGCTGAATCCCACCACTGGTTGCAGCTTATTTCATCAAGATGAGTAAATTGTAGGCTCATGAAAACTTTACATTAATAAAATGTATTAGTTGCAAAAGGTGCTACCAGAGTCCTGATGTCAAGATACCTTACAGGATGGCAATGTGTGATATTTACACAGTTTATTGAAATCCAGGGAATTGTACTGAACCTATCCATTAATTCCTATGCCCAAGTTCTTTTACCTTTAGGTTCTTGAATATGGTCACTTTATATTCTATGACTGATATGCATATATACAGACAGACAGAGACTCAGAAATTATTTTCTTCATTGCACTCTATTTATGAACTGCAGTCATGGAAAGATGTTCATATAGAATGAAGGTTAAAGAATGTGTATAGCATATACAGTTATGTTAGCTGATACTTTGACATTAAATATTTTTCTTCATTTCTTCATTCAGCAGCTAAATCCCATCAATTATCTCCAATAATTTATTTTTCTATTTAATCAATTAATTTATATGGCCATCAGTCTTCTAAATATGACCATGTAAGATTTTGTTGTCCCAGATCATATAATATTTCTACTGATGTTACTACTCTGATGAAGCATAATGAATTTCTTCCCCTTTCTAAGACAGTTTGTAGTCTTTATTCCTTTTTCTGTACCCACTGAGCCTCCATCTCAAAAAGGTTAGAAATTATGACTAAGGCTCCTCCAACTAGAAGTAGTCACCTCTATATTTTGCCATTTAGAAACAGAAAAACACAAAGAAAATGTAACATAGGCCCTAAAATAGGCTTAACATGTATTTTTTTTAAAGCCTAGTCAAATCTGGCTCCTCACCAATGTGCATGGCCCAATCTTCATCTGCATGTTATTAAACCTCTTTTCCTTCAAATAATACATATGATCCCCAGCCATGAAAAAATTGCCCATACCTGGGATAAGTTGTGAAAAGCTTGCTCTAACAACATTTCCCCCCAGGGTTTTTAGAAAGTTTAATTAACTAATCATAATTTAGGTTAGGGAATCATAGTTTCATTTCATTGGGCTGTCACTTTTCTATTGAAGGTCATGTCTTCGCCAAACAAGGATATAATATTTGACAGTTCTAAAATTACATATGATTTAGGAGATTTTGCTTTGCATTATGTTTCACAATTAATTCCTATTGTAATATGATTGTGTATGTCAGTGGTTCCCATATGGCAGCTTGGAAAAGGATAATTATAGCTATTTTAAAGTAGATTGTGGAAAAGCTCTCATTCTTTATCTAGCAAAAACAACTTATGTAAAACACAAAGTTGTCAAACAGATTTTATTAAGAAATAACTGAAATCCATAAAGTAATTTAGTACAATAACATATTTGCATCAAATTGGGAACTGTACAATAACAGCGCCCTCCAGAAACTTCCCCAAAACACCACTTTCTGCATTGTCTCCTTTTAAATAATACATATAGCAGCAGGAGTCAATTAAGTAAAATGCTGTATTTTCCTCCAATTGGGTTGCCAATTAATCTCCAATTAAACCCAAATGTGTCCACCCAGGGTTTGGGATATGCACCAGCTGAAAACTCAGAACAGGAAAGGTGGAGTGGCTATTGTCCTCCCTCCTGCTGGATTTTGTTGCTGAGTCTGTTGTTACTTGGGGGATTTCAATTTGCCATCCAGTGATACTGAGTCCAGGTGATTCTGATGTTTGTGGTCTCCATGGCAACCATGGACCTGTCCCAAACCATCAATGGTCAAACACATATTAGAGGCCACATGTTAGGTCTGGTTTTGTTTTTGTTTTTGTTTTGTTTTTGGTCTTAGGGTTGCTTCATTATGCCAATGTAACACCTCTGCTTCACAAACTGCACTGGTTTCAGCTTCCAAGAGTGATACAAGATATTGGTCTTTACCTATAAAGCACTACATGGAGTAGGGCCTGATTACTGTCTTTCTCCCATAGAATTTGGCTGGCCAGTCTGATCTGGCAGGATTGGTATGCTCGGGGTTCTTCAATTAAACTAATCTTTTGGGGCACTTGGGGGCATGCCTTCTTTGTAACAATGCCTGTTTGCTGAAATGAGGTTTCCCCTGAGAGTCAAATGGCATCCACTCTATTCATGTTTAGAAGAGCTGTAAAAATCAAGACTCTTTTCCAAGGTCCTTGCCAACTGTGATTGAAGCCCTCTTTTCTTTGTTTTTCCTTGTTCTCATTTCATGTCTTCTTTGTTGTTTTTTGTTTGTTTTACATTGCTTTCTTGTTTTAAAGTTTTTTTCGGGTTCTGAAAAATATTTTTTAAACAGCCCAGAGTCACTGGGAGTCAGGTGGCATATCATCATCATCATCATCATCATCATCATCATCATCATCATCATCCATATAGTTTCAATCTTTTTTCCTAGCCCCCCCACCTCTCTCTCTCTCTCTCTCTCTCTCTCTCTCTCTCTCTCTCTCTCTCTCTCTCTCTCTCTCTCTCTCTCTCTCTCTCTCTCTCTC
>NW_015386405.1:1093068-1109806 GCF_001527695.2 Protobothrops mucrosquamatus | reverse complement strand
TTCAGTCTTTCAAAGCACTCTAAGGAGCTGAAATAGCTTTCACATTTTGAAGAATGGAATCCACACAAGATACCATGGGAATCCAAGCTCTGTTTTCATACATTCTGTAAACGGTGCCAGCTCACATAGAAAATATTCTGAAAAGGCTTAGGCCTCCTTCTTAATCAAGAAAAGATGGAGCATGAAAACTTATTGATTTGATTGTTGTGCATAAAATGAGAATTTTAGTTCAAGTCTGTCTGTGTTTGGGAAAAATAACCATTTGTCATATTTAATGCATTAACAAATAAACAGGACTAAAGACTGAATTTGTAAACATACAAAATCCAGACAAGGAGTAAAGGCAGAAATTTGGGAACTGGGCCATTTCTAGCACTTTATCCTTTGTACTCAATTATAGCAATAATTTACTAAGTTAAAAGTCTTGGTGTGCATACTAGTTGGAATTCCTCGGGCGTGATTCTTTAGTGCAGTTAATTGGGAAGTAGAACAGCCTTCAGTTCTAGGAGTAAATGTTCATTGACCGATAATGCCATCATTAGACAATAACATCTTAATATGGGTTATCACATTTTATTTCTTCAAGCCTAGAGGAGTTTTCATGAGTTTTTTTCTAGAGCTACTAGAATGTAATTACTAAAATAGTAATAGAATGGATTACTAGAATAGGAATATCTGTGAGATATCCTGTCAAGAATTGAACCTTGTTTTAATCAGACAGAAGACAATTATCATTAAGCAGTGCCAATGAACATGCTATAGCCTGAATTAACTAATTCATCATCATAATCCTTGGAAAATCTTTCCAGAAAAAATTACAGTGATACATTTTTTTTAAAAAAAAGAAAACCTGTATAGTTGTTTTTACATGTTTTCTATCTATAAAAAATTAGTTATATTTTTTTCTAAATAATGTTTTCTGTCCTATTCTTAATAACTTTAATATAAACATACATATTTAATGAAGCAACAAAATGTGCATATTGTTTTCTTTAAGGAACTTAAGACACCTTTATTCCACCCAGCCTTCGGTATTCTGTCTACAGTATGGTTAATGGCCTAGTATGGCAGTTAGGGGTGATTTTATGATTTTCAACTTTTGGGTTATTTGCTTCTTTGTTGTTGTTTTACCTTTTGTAATGCTATTTCATTTACTATTTTTCTATCCTGTTGGAATTTTGAAGCATTTGAAGTCCATAATAATTCTCTTTCAGTAGATTAAGCTAAGAAAGAATTACTGTCCTAAACGTACGATCTAAATCACGGATGTCAAACTCGATCACATCACATGACGTATTGTGACATATTGTGAGGTATCATGACTTTTTTTGCCTTTGCAGAGCTGGGGTGGGCATGGCCTGTGCATGACGCATCCAGCCCATGGGCTGCCAGTTTGACATCCCTGTTCTAAATAATTTGGATGAATAGGTTTCTTTGGTGCTCTTTTGATCCTTTAATCACTATACCAAACTGGATCTCATACATTAGTAAAGTAGCAAAGAATATGTGTAATAAATACCACTTGACTGCAAAAAGGAACTAGTGTGACCACAAAATGGATAAAATCATAAAAAATAAAGAAGCTAAAATGCTCAGAGATTCTGGAATTCAAACAGAGAAGCATCTGCCCTATAACACTGGACTTAACAATTGTTGATAAGAAAGGTAAAAAAGTCTGGACCTGGAAATAGAAGTAAAATGATTGTAGTAAAAGAAAGCAAAGATAATACAATACCAATAGGTTCCAAAATATGTAGCACTTTTTGAACATCATCAGCTTTAACAAAATTATCACTAGACAATTGCAAAAAATAGCATTACATGGGACAGCTTACACCAGGGGTGTCAAACTGCCAGCCCATGGTCCGATGCATCATAGCAAAACTGTGCCCACCCCATTGCCAGCAATGAAAAAAAAATCACGATACGTCGCAACAAATCACATGACATTGCAAGTTTGACACCCCTGACTTACACCCTCCAACTATACCTTTAACAACAACATCTGCCTATTCCAAGTCCTTGGAAAGGACTTGATAAGAGGTTAAAAATGCCAAATCCAGTCTATAACATCTGGCTGACTGTGAGACAAACCATAATAATACAGTTTGTTTTATTTATATGCTGGTCAACTCCCAAGGAATCTGGATGGTTGATACTGAGATACAAAAGTATTTTGCTTATTTGCATATCATTCAATTTGATTGATTGGGGATATTGCTTGTCTTTTTTGGACATCAATTATGACAAACTATAATGCATTCTATTTATATGCCACCTGACTCACAGTGACTCTGGACAGTTTATAAATTGTTAAAATCATTTAAAAAGGAGCAATTCAAAACAGAAAACAATATAAAATAAAAGAACAAATACCAAGAAAATACTAAGAAAATAAACTTAGATGTCATCAAGGAAAAAGAAGAAGAGGGCCACAATCATCCTCATCAAAGATCTGGGTGAAGAGCCACATCTTCATGGCCCTTAGAAAAATCAATATATAATTGATATGTCTATTCTCAATCATCCAGATCATCATTGTCCCAAAGATATTTTCCCAACAGGCAATTAGATTTTTTTGTTTTTTTCCATGAAAACATTTTGCTTCCCAACCAAAAAGAACAGAAGAAACTTCATGGATGTGAAGTAAAATGTTTTCAAGAAAAAAACCAAGAAAGTCCAGTTGCCTTTGGGAAAAGCACTTTTGGGACATGTTATTGATATCTTCCCCCTTCTCTAACTTATGCTGTTTATTCCATTGAAGCAAGTCTTAAAGCAGGGGTGTCAAACTGCCGGCCTGCGGGCCGGTTTCATCATACCGGAGCTGCTCCCGCCCCATTGCCGGCAATGGCAAAAAAGCTCCAATATGTTGTGCAACGTCACGTGACGTCGCGAGTTTGACATGTCTGTCTTAAAGGGACATACTGAAAAACAGCTATTCAGTTCACAGTTTATGGGCTGGTAATTCAGTTGCATCACTGCTTATGGTCCTTTGATATTTTCAGTTTTTTAATGAAATATCCTAAGGTTCAGTAGCATAATTTTTCAGAATGGCACCTTTAGTGCTCTGGTCAGTTCTATCAAATCTATTTTTACATTTATCTGAAGAGAATGAAATTACCTGTGAGCTGTTTTGCATAAAGATAAAAGAAGAACATCTGTGAAAACCTTGATGGAGGTTAGCAACCTTTCCCAATCTCATCAAGTAGCATAGATGGTGTTATTCCTGTCAAAATAATTCACAATTTCTAATCAGTGGGAGAAGCATAGATACTTAATAGCAAAATAATGAGTGAAGGTAAGACATCCATATAACTATTTCTGAACATTAACAGTTTCCTTAATGGTTTTTCACTTATTTGTATTTGACTATTTAGGTACACAGTTAGATGAAAGTTTAAACTAACTTATATCAGGCCCATGTTTTCTAGATATGCACATTTCAGTTTCTATGAGCCCCTGTTAATATGGGATTATTTAAATTGGGTTTTTTTTCATTTCTGGGATGCATTTGTTGTGGAAAAAGCAGACTGATGTATACAAGAAATGTATGTTTTTACTTTTTCTAACACTTATTGAAGTAATAGGTACAAAATATATAAACATTTTCTCCTAATTGAGGCAGCTAATTGTGGTGGTTCCCTGTTCTACAGAAGAGACTGAAAAGCAGTGGCTTTTCCATGTTGCCCAGCTAAAATTCCCAGAAATACCAGCCATTTTACCAATAATAAGGGGGGGAAGCACCATATGTTCCCATCTTCTGACCTGCAGCCAACTGTTTTGTATACATTTAATAACTTCCCTTATTCTTCTTGCTTTATACCTATCAGATAATTAAAACAATATTATGTAAGGTGGCTTGGGTCTCTATTGGTCCATCAGTAGGACAACTGTCCAAAACCAGAACAGGATGGATTAAAATTAGTTGTAATAGGATAAACCAACAAAAGAAAAAAAAGTTTAAAAAATGAAAGGTTATGCAGAAAAAAAAAGTTATCCCACTACATGGGTCATGACTCAAAATGACACCAACTGTTCCATTCTCAGCCCTTGTCTTTTCTGGTCACATGGCATAGGTTACCTCAATTAAAAAGAATATGTAATTTTTTGAAGTGGCAATTTTTATTTTATTCATTTATTATTAAATTTCTATACTGCCTATGTCACTGAGTCTTAATTTGCTTAGTAGGTTATAGGAACTGCATCTCAGCAAAGCATATTTAAAAAAAAACCTTCTAATTAACAAGCTAGTTGCAAGTGTGCCTGGTGGCTTACTCATCAGGGAGATTCAAGCTGGTCTGTAACTGTTATAAGGTTCATCAACAGTTCTTCAAGCCAGATGAGTGTTTCTAATAAGATGTAATAAGGCTCTGAGGAACAGGAAGAGTCACAACTACAGTAAAATGACAGTGAGGTAAGAGAAATCTGAGTCCAAAGCAGGAATGTAATTTGGGGAAGCATCTTAGATTTGAGCCTCCATAGTTCTCTTGAATATAAAGTAAGGAACAGATGAGATACATTCAGATTTCTGAATATATATTGTTATTGCAACCTTTTAATAAAAGTAGTATAAGCATTCATAACTTTAGTTTCCTGGTCAGGACTACCGCAAAGGGCTGACAGATGGCTCTCAGCAGGTAGAGGTACCTGCCTAATGTTGACTCATCTTAGAAATTAAGCAAGGTTGCATCTGGTTATTATTTAAATGAGAAATTTCCAGGAAATACTAGGAATGTAGGTTAGTTGGTGAAATTGAAGGAAAATAAAGGAAAAGAAAATCCCAGAACAAGACTGCATTCTAGAATATTTCTGTACTGCTATCAATGCACGAAGTAATAGATGTTATTTTACTGAGTGGCACAGATTTGATCCAATGCTTTTATAAGTAATTTGGATGAAGAGGTGGGATATAATTTGTATATACTCTAAAACTATTTATTTATAGGGCTACTCAACTTACAAAAAAGGCTCTAGATAGCTACGATAAAGTTATTTGTTTGTTTGCTTGTTTAAAGATAACTTTTTTAAAGTAGAGAGATAAAAACTAACAAAAATTAATTCTTAAGATAGGAAAAGAAATAATAAAAGACAAGCAAAAATGCAAGAAGAAGAAGAAATATAAAGAAAGTTTCTTTTATAATAGATATAAATATACATTTACATTAATGACTTATTCTAAGTTTACAATATACAATATTTTTTCTATTATCTGTTTTTTCCCTAATAATCAAGCTCTTATATCATAATTTCAAAAGCTCTGAGATTGTTAAAAGCACTGAAGAATCTGGTAAGAAATATCACTGAAATGATGGTCCAACGGGTCATGGGGTGTCTAGTTCCAACTAATCTCTAATCTTTACCTGTGGAGCGATGCCTCTGAAAGCTACTAGGGTCTATTCATCAACCATAGCTACTTCACTTCCCTTTCCTTGAGATCATGACTAATGCCCAAAGTTGGATGGGCAAACTTCTCCAAATAGAACACATCCCTCTGTGCCCAATCAGATGTTGGTAAATCATAGCATTAGATCTTCTGATATCCTACAAAATATCAACAAAATTCATAATTATCATGAATGACAAATGGCCTGAAAATAACATAATATTTAACATACAGACATGTTCATTTAGGAAAAACAAATCTTTGCTCAGGTATAAAAGAGCTAACATTATATTTCAAATAAAGTTCAGACAAACTGGAGTAGTTTGAGAGAAAAGTGGTGACGAGAATCAGAGGGTTGGAAATTAAATCATAGTCATTCTTGATTACACTTAGGGCACAGGGAATGGAATGATGGCTTAAATAACATGTTATGCTTGCATATTTGGAAAACTTAACAAGAAAAATTAATCAGTAGAACCAATTACCTAGAGCAGGGGTGTCAAACTGCCGGCCCATGGGCCGGATGCATCATAACAAAACTGTGCTCACCCCATTGCCGGTAATGGGGAAAAAACGTCATGATATGTCATGACACATCATGTGACATTGTGAGTTTGACACCCCTGACCTAGAGAAAGGTAGACATTTTCAAACTGAGGATATATATCTGGTTTTTAGCAGTTTCTCAATTTTGCACAGAGCAAAATGTTGATTTTAATGATATTTACGTGCCTTTTCTACCTTTTTCCAAAATACAGGCATGCCACGTGAAAAAGGTCAGAACAGAACCATCCTCAGCAGCCATGGCAGCACAGTGGTTAGAATGCAGTATTGAAGGCTAATTTTGCCAACTGCCAGCAGTTCGATTCTTACTGGCTCAGGGTTGACTCAGCTTTCTGAGGTCGATAAAATGAGGACCCAGATTGTTGGGAACACTATGCCGACTCTGTAAACTGCTTAGAGAGGGCTGTAAAGCACTGTGAAGTGCTAAGTGCTATTGCTATTGCCTTGAGGGGTTTTTTCAACAGTGTTCACCTTACCTCAAAATCATAGAATTTTTTTTTCCAAATACCAATTTAAAAGAGAAACTTAAACTTCAGAAACAAACTGCTATATCAGATTATTTTAAGAAAAACATTATGAGATCAGATCCTATTAGACATCATATGCAGAATAATAAAATAACAGAGTGGAAAAGGACCTTGTAGGTCCTTGTCTAGTCAACCCCCCTGCTGAAGCAGAAGACTCTATACCATTTTAGACAAATGGCTGCCCAGTCTCTTCTTAAAAGCATTCACTGACGATGGTGTCAGGACCTTTACATTAGTCTTTTGCCATTTTGGGAAATATTCTCCATTAAGAAGTATATATTCAGCTAGAATATTGCTCATCTGAAACACATACAGGAATTTTGAATAGATATAGTAATTTCATTTTTTTAAAAAAGTTCTTTATCCCAGAAAGAGTTGTCCAGTTTTTGCATTAATAAGGAACAAATCTTGGAGTTCCCAACATAATCATAGTAGTGAATAATTCTCTTTTCTGTTCCTTCAAAGAAACTAGAAAATTCTTTCTGTTATACAAAACTGACCCTTAGTAGAGGCATAAGCAGTCTATGAAGGCTCGTAAATATGAAATAGCTGTTGCAAAATATTTTGAGATCAAAATCCCTCACCTGCTCTATTTTCAAATATAAGAAAACAAATTTCCACCCTTACCAAAATATATTTAATCAGTGTTCCTGTTGATTTAGTTCTTTGAGATTCATTCCTTTGTTAGCCTTTTTCATCGTGTAAGTAAGGGTTTGTATTGAATAAGTGAACTTCAGGCTTAATTCTGAAACCATCTTTCAACCGCAAATACTGCTGGGCCATTGTTTTTTCTGCTTTTTCTTTTTTTCACCTCAGGCCAACATTTCAACTGCATCTTACATGAGCTGGAGAGTTTCTTGCCAGTATTCAAGGTTCTATTTGAAATTCTTCTGTAATTCTCTGCAAGAAAAAAGAATGGAAAAGGCAAAGAAAAATGCCCTGAAAAGTACTTGCATATGTACAGAGGGGAATCCAGAAGATAATAATGGAAATAGAAATGCAAGGGATAATTTTAATACCTATTTCGCTCTGAGTATCCTATTCAAAACCAAAGAAGTGTTGTCAGTATCTTTGAGGAGTTAAGCTTATCCTCAAAGCTAATGCCAGAGGAATCTGTAAAATAATTCTTTATTTGACAAAAGCCAAATCTGGTTTTCTTATTCTGCTTTCTCTCCTGAAGGTCTGAATTAACCAGAGGGGAATAAAAAAAAATCAATACTTTTAGCATTAGGTATGTTTCCTGTATCCAAAATTACTTTGTATTTTTGCTCCTGCTTTAAGAAGCACACTCGTTATATTCTGAAATGTCAGTTTAAAGTATAAAACACTCTGTAAACACTCTATGGACAAAACTATTGTCCCCATCTCAGGAAATGCTGTTAGAAAGGCAGATGATATCTGCTCATATATATACCCATCCAGTGTACATATTCCCCAAAACTAGAGGCAGAAGATATATCTGCAATGATAAATAAAAAAGTTCTATCCTTTCAAGATATACAAAACCCTCTCTTTAAGATGTCCAACGCATTGTTTTTATGGGATCCTGTAATCTGAGTATTTTTCATAAGATCCTGAGGTTTTATTACATTTAATTATATAGAATATGAGTGATTCTCGTACTTTTAAATTTGCCATAATTTTCCTAATACAAATACTTTGCTAACCTACTACTTGATAAGATAGAAAAATTTGGGTTAGACAGCATCACCACCAGATGGATTCGTAGATGGCTGACTGGCCGTACTCAGCACGTGGTCCTCAATGGAGCTGCATCTATATAGAGGGAAGTGTGTAGTGGGATGCCCCAGGGCTCTGTTCTGGGCTGAGTGCTCTTCAAAATCTTCATCAATGATTTGGATGAGGAGATAGATGGGGAACTCATCAAATTTGCAGATGACACCAAGCTGGCAGGAATAGCCAACACTCCAGAAGATAGGCTTAAGATACAGAAGGATATTGACAGACTTGAACATTGGTCGCTATCTAACAAAATGAAATTCAATGGTGAAAAAAGTAAGGTTCTACATTTAGGCAAGAAAAACCAAATGCACAAGTGCAATATAGGTCACGGATGTCAAACTCACTGCATCACATGACGTGTCACGACATATCATGACTTTTTTTTCATTGCTGGATCTGGAGTGGGCATGGCCTCAGCATGATGCAACTGGCCTGCAGGCCAGCAGTTTGACACCCCTGGTATAGATGGTATCTTACCCAATAGTAGTAACTGTGAGAGGGATCTCAGAGTCCTAGTGGACAATCACTTAAATATGAGCCAGCTGTGTGCTACAGCTGCCAAAAAATCCAACACTGTGCTAGGCTGCATTAACAGAGGGATAGAATCAAGATCACATGAAGTGTTAATACCACTTTATAATGCCTTGGTAAGGCCACACTTGGAATATTGCATCCAGTTTTGGTCACCACGATGTAAAAAAGATGTTGAGATTCTAGAAAGAGTACAGGGAAGAGCAACAAAGATGGTTAGGGGACTGGAGGCTAAAACGTATAAAGAACGGTATGTCTAGTTTAACGAAGAGAAGGACTAGGGGTGATATGATAGCAGTGTTCCAATATCTCAGGGGTTGCCACAACGAAGTGGGAGTCAAGCTATTCTCCAAAGCACCTGAAGGCAAGACAAGAAGCAATGAACAATAAACTCTAGAATCTTATAGTAAAAGTTTCAATGTTCCAAATTTTTCTGGACCCTTATTTCTTGTTTCTAAGTACCAATTTTAAATACATGTTTAAGAGCTTTAAATTTTTGAAGTAAACAACAACAGGGTGATTAGAAGTTGATTTTGGAAAGTTACAAACAGATTAAGTGTCCAGATAAATTTGAAATAAGATTTTGAAATTAATTATAGGAATCCTTCATCTGACAAAATGCTGCTGTTTTGAATTCTTAAAAAAATAATAGGATGGGACTTTGGATACTAGAGAGAATTGGAGGAAAGTAAAGGCTAGAAATAAAGGAGAAGAATACTAAAGTTTGAACCACTAATAGAGAGTACTTTATTTTCCTATAATAAATAAGGATAAAACTTTAACATTGCATATATTGAAGAATACTTGAGAACAATTGTTCAAGATATTTTATTGAATATATTGAGTTTAAAAGATATTGTGGAAAGGAACAAGTTTTATTAGACAGGACAGAGACTGATCTAAAAGTGAGTTTTAAAATGATAGGTTACAAGAATGATATGAAAAATGATGCTACCTTGAACATACAAAAGAATTTTCATTGTCGTATATTTAGCTCCCCATGCCTCCCCATAAGTCTATTTTAGATCAAAGTCCTAATCTTTCCACCACTAATTATATAAAAAAACTTTCCTTCTAGTAATGATTTTATAACCTTTTCATAACTTTATTTTTTTTCAAATATAATTTTACTTTATTAAGAAACAACAGAAAAAAAAGAAAACAAAATACAGTGCATACGTATAACTGAAAAAAAAAACACAATCCCTAGATGGTGATGATTTTGATATATTTTTTGCAGTAGCATAAGATTTAATTTTAAAATTTTGTACTGTTTTAAATTTTGGCGAGTATTGCTACTTTCTATTTTGTATTATTTTGATTATTTTTAAAACAATTTATCTTTTTCTTCAAAAAGCATATTTTAAGTATCTGAACTTGACTTGCTGTGTATTAAGTTTTAATTAAGAAAGCAATTACATTTTGAATTTAATTAGAATTTCCTTTTTAATCACTGTCCATTTTCTTTTATGAAATAACCAAACTTTCCCTTGTTAAAAGACTGTTCAGGTGATCATGCTACTACTTGAATAATTACTTGAGGACACTGCTTGATAAATTAATTGACTGAGGTCTTGTGAAAAAAAGGTAGCTCCTATAAAAGATATGCCAGGTCAAAAGGATAATACCGTTCTTATTTCATAGAACAACATTGGGTGAAGCAAGCTGAAATCTTGGCCTGCTTCAAAAGACTTTTGGCTCCATTTTCTCAACCTAAGGAAACTTATGTTTGGAAATGTGACATGGGTATTACATACTAGATGAGAAGAGAGCTCTCTAGATTTCATTCTTAAGACTCGGATACTCCTGAAAATATTTATGAATGCTATTTGCTGCAGGAATACTTGGGAGCTTTTCTGCCAGCAGTTTATAATAAGCCAAGTCCCGTAGCTCTCAATTTGTAAATTGTTGTTAAAACCAGATATTGCAACTGTAGGAAGATAGTATTCTTTCCCTTTTTTTCACTTGAGATGTATGGTCTCAGTATAGACATCCATGCACTGGCTATAAGGGAAAAGGGACAAAATGTGTAGTAAGTTGTGATGGGAATTCCATCTCTTATTTATTTTTGTGTAATTCACAGGGTAAATACTAGAAGATGGAGCTTACATCATAACACCATGTCACATTTCATCATTTTGGCATAACTGTGGATAGGAACAGATGCCAGTGTTCCCACTGTAGTGATTTTGCTCAGAAGAAACCCTTAATACAGTAACAGCAACTGGTGAATGGTTGTATGCTGACCAATTTGTTAGCTGCTGAAAAACATTATGATCATATCTTGTTTACACAATGAACCTCTGAACATCATGTATCTATACACAATGTGCAAAGGGTAGAATTGGAAATGAATTGAGTAAATTATTGATTGCAAATGATACACCAAGTTCAGCCACTTAAATTTGCCTGCCTCTTGCCTTTTTCATTTTTTATATTATGTGATCCATTTGGTACTTTAACAATAAGTCACTAGCCAAATATTTCTTAGGGTTGGAAATAATTCAGCTATATATCCCTATAAAACAGCTGTTGGATATTTAAATCTGTTGCTCTAGCCAGCAACAACTTTTAGGCAGCTGCCTTCAGAAAGAAGGCTATTTTAAAAAGTTTGAGAGAGAAAGAATAGCAATTGTTTCAAAGTAACGGTGCTAAATACAGGGGTAAGATTGCTTACTATGGAGTAGACTTTCAGGTTTTAGGTTCCAGGGAACAGTTGGGATTGCTACTAGTACATTGCTTTCCCTGCTGCCTAGCAGCATCTCTACTTGAGCTGCTAGATTCTGTTGCTGGTTGGCAATAGAGACCCCAAAGGTTGGTACTTGGGGATTTCAATTGGCCACCTAGTTGAATATAGTCTGGGGCAGCTCAGGGGTTTGTGACTTCCTGACAAACATGGACTAATCCCATGTCATCCATGACCTAAGAAATACCAATGGCTGCATGTTAAATATGGGGTGGGGGCTGTTTTGTTTTGTTATTTTTTGGTCTTGGGACAGTTGTAATGTAATCTGGTGTAGGGGAACCAACATAAGTCTGTTGTGATGAACAGATCACATTTCGATTGCTTTCTAGCTGACTGATTGCCTGGTGTAAGACTCACCTGTGGGGAGATGGGACTTATTCAATCCCACCCCACCCTCAGGGAATTTCTAGATTATATTGGATTCCAGACAGTAATTGAGCTTTTCCTTGAGAATTTGGTGGGTGGGTATTTATACATTTTATAACTACAAACATAAAAGTGAATATCTTTTCTCAAGCACCATGTTGTGATGATGGACACATGGTGCCTGAGGCACAGGCTCACTTTTATGTTCAGTACAGTTATATAATCATGCTTCATCTCTTCTACAGTCAGTATAGGCTTCTTCTCTTTCCCCATGTACAGTATGTCCTACTGGTTGTAAAAGCACCAGACCTAGTAGGCTCCAAACATCACAGTATTACATTTGTGGGGTTTAAAATGGAAATTCTCTAATGCTATCACTGACGATGCAAAGCCAAGTATGAACACATTTGTGTTTTATAATGATGCCAAAACAAAGACCAAGTACTGTAAGATTGTTTTTCAGAGAGAAGAATGATGGGGGCAATAGCTTGGGCAGAGTTAAGGAACAGCATTTCCAGCTCAATGTGCTGAATAGTATAGAGTTGGTTGTCTGATTCAGGAGGTGGCACATCTTTAGACCCTCCTGTACTTGTATATGTAGGCTTAGTTAAGGCACTTCTCCTAATGCTTACAAACTTCATATATCTTTCTAATAGAGCAGGAACACAATTGTATCAGAAAATGAGATGCAGTTCTATTACAATGCCTTATAAGATATAACACTCTACTTGGATTTATACATATTTCATAAAAATAGAGATATGCACAATTTTATTAATCCTTGTTCATGGTGCATGCATGAAAATTAATCTCCTTAGGGGAAAAAAACGAAAGTTAGGTTTTTTGATATATTTATAAACTATATCAGCTTTGAAGTTCATTCCTACTGGCGAACTGTACATATTTTACATAGTCATTCACTTACGGAACATTGGATATAGATGACTACATTTTAAAACTCTATTTGCCTCTGATGAGCTTGACAACTGCATTTCCTTTGTAGCCGAACAGGATAGTCATAAATATGACACAATAAGAAACTAATTCTATTATCTCTTGAGCTACTCAGAAATCCAAATTAAATGTACTGAGCCATAGAGGAAATCTTCTCTGCTTTTCGTTTACCAGAATTTCTGTTAACTGTAACCTTTTTCATTTTCCCCTTGTAATAAATTCCATCACATAGTTGAAATTCCATCTCCTTCATAACTACATACTGGCCATGCAGGACAATCAATATAAAATATTTGCCAATTAATATTTAGTTAGTTATTCTGAGAATGTATACCTATATTACACAGTTAGGTCTATGCATTTGTTTTTGACACTTTTTTCTTCCTCAATGTGTTTCGATTCATATTAAGTTTTAGAACAATGCAAAGAGAGGAGAAAAAACACAAATGGCCTTTGGGGAACTAGTACCTATAAACCACTATCTTCTGTACAATTTCAGAGAAATCAGGCATAAAAAACAGTGGAGCATCAGTAAAAACAATAGGTGTGCAATAGAGGAGAGTTTTCCTGGGAGCAGTTCTTAAGGCAGGTGTGAGAATGACTGCAGATGTTAAAAGTAAAAAAAACAAGAGTTTTAGAATTTGTTCTGTTATATAGTCTGGGGCAGTGATGGCGAACCTTTTAGAGACCGAGTGCCCAACCCCATTCCTGCTCTGTCCTGCCCACTGGGCCACTCACCACCTCCACGGTTCACCACAGATCACCCAGGCAGTCCACAGCACCATGGCGGCCACGCCCTCTGCCCATGCCCCGCAGCAGCATTTGCGCGCGACGGGGCGCAAGGGCAGAGTCTTGTCCCCGCTGCCCGGCTACCATGTCCTTGGCTGTGCTGCTTCGCGTGGGCCGCACCCAGGGGTGACTCTCCTCCAGGAGGGCTGCTGGTGAGGAGGGGGCCGTGGGAGGAGGTGGGGTTGGGGAGACAGTGCGTGTTCCCACAGAGAGGGCTCCGAGTGCCACCTCTGGCACCCGTGCCATAGGTTCGCCACCACTGGTCTAGGGTTTCCTGCCTGAGCAGGGGGTTGGACTAGAAGACCTCCAAGGTCCCTTCTACCTCTGTTATTGTTACTGTTACTGTTATTGTTATTATATAAATATTTTAAAATAGGTCTCTGAAGAAACTACTTTTTTTCACTTTATCTGAATCACCAATACCTCACTTTTCTGTCAAAAAACCCCTCCCGGAATAGCTTGCACATAATCAGTGGAAAAACAACAGAAAGCAAAGCAGTTCTTTCCTGCTAGCAGGAAAGGGGAAACAAATTCAGATGCCTGTTTTTAAAATTAAATGAGTTTTCTAAAGGTTCTTCATAGAAAAGTTCCTTGTCAGCTCTCCCTGAACCCCAAGTTTCTCTTTATAGACAGAGAGGCTGTCAAGACACTAACAGCAGAGTATAGTGCAGAAATAAATATTTACAAGGACTCTCTCGTTAGTTAAATTTATTGTCAAGAAGGTAGGAGGCTAACATACAGAATTTTGGAAACGGAGTAAGCCAAAATTCTATATTACTTGTTTATAAGTGCATACATTAGGGAAGACAACTATTTAAAACTCTTTGTCCAAAATAGGGACTAACAGTCTCTTTCCCATATAGGTCTTGTTTTGAAATATTCATTTGTTCATTGTTATCAACATTCTGAAATCTCTGTTTCTTTCTTAGCCCCAGAGTCAGCCCCAGAAATCTCTCTTACAGAGCTTATATTTAAATTCTTAAGCTCCCGCAAACTCCACTATGTTACCAGTAGGGGGAAAAAAACCTTTCCTTACAGCAGTTATCCTGTTTTTCAATTAGCAACTCAAACGTTGACCAATAACTGGGCATGCGGAAATCAGTGATCAGTAAGATTGGTAATGTGTTCATATCCCAGGCCCAGTTCTAGGCCAGGAAACCAAGCTTCCTATGTGTTTAATATTAGAGAATAGGTTGTGATTGTGTTGGCTCAAGCAAAAGCTAGGAGCACCCATTGCAAAGGAAAACTCATTGCCATCTTTACACAAATTCTAATTTATAATAGAAACAGTATTTCTTAAAGCACTTTTTTTCCAAAATTTGAGGGCAAGTTAATGGAAATAATTAAAACCTTGTTTTCTTTTAGCTTGGGTCATTAAATATGCTAACAACCATTTCTATCAGGTGGACCAGGTCAGAGGCATTATTTATGCTGTATGACAGGATCTTTGCCCTTATTCTAATTCTCCCTTCTGTCTAATTATTAATCTAATCTTATCAATTATAAATTATGTCATAAGGAGCGATGATAGCAAGAAACAGGATTTGCAATGAATATTATAAAGACTCTAGGACAAGGAAAGCCTAATATGGTGTTGTTTGTACACTCTTCAACCAAGGAAATTCATGCTGTTCAATAGGTGTTTGCTTAAAAATAAATCTAACCTTGCTCAGTGGCACTTACTAAAATAAATGTCTGTAAGATTGTGGAATTAATTGCCTTGCAGGATTTCCTTTGCTGAGGTAAATTCAACCCATATCATTGTTAGAAGTTAGATATTATAATTACCATAATTATGTCCTAATATAATTTATTTTTCTTCATAGACATAATATTTTCTGTTCAATTCAACTAAAAAAAACTCTTTAAGTGACTTTTATATTTGGGACATTAACTATCTTTGAGAATTAATACTGTAAAGAGGTGAGAGGACAGATTTTCCTTACTACTTCTACTCTTCCTTGAATCCCTCTGACACAAAATCCGAAACTCTCATGTCCAAATTTGAGCTGATTTTTTTGTTAGAATGTCCTATTTTAAACTTATTTGCCTTTACAATTATTTTCTTTCCCATGATACATTTGTCATTCATGTCAGAAGTCCAGTTTTCTCCTTTAAATAATCTGCCTAATCAAGTTCATGTAAAAAAGTTTAGTGTCATGTGGTTGTAGGAAATTAAGCATATTGTTGACTTCTTAGTAAATATTTCAAAGAATGAAGCCAACCTTTGAAGAAATGTCAGGCTTGACCTGGACTAGAGCACTAGTGACATCTAACAGACTCAGTGCCATGCTTAGATTAGGAAGGTGACTTGGAACAGCGGAATAAAGCAAACATATTACTAATATTTCAATAAATGAATGTCGCAAACTTTCACTATTAACAAATCTAGTCAAATGTGCTTTTCTTAGTTGGAGTGGGGGGGCTGAGGGTAGAGGTAATCTGAAATTACCTCTAAACTATCACCCAAGGAATCAGATGATTTGATAATTCTATACTGTCCCATTAAACTTGGTAAGGTTGTAATTATATTAGTCACTCTTCAGATTTTGATCTGAAAATGTAGCTGTGCTTAATCAGAGCAGTGGATCCTGTGTCTGAAATCATTTATTTATCTATTTTCCCTCTTTCTTTTAACTGCATTGCTCCCTGCACTTTTTTCCTGGAAATTCCATTATTCTATCACAGGTACTCTGCTAAAGTAACCAGCATAAATAAAGCCAGCTCTCCTCTTCATTCAGTAGACGAGTTACTTTATTTCAAATATCTGCTTATGTTCTCTTTTATTTAATTTTTAGAAGTACAATATCTTTCCTGTCTTCTGTGTTTGACTGATCTACTTTAGACTGTTCATAAGAAAATAAGATATACTGTAGTTGGCTATATACAGCAGGGACATTCTATAGTAGGACCAGATTACATGGAACCTTGAATTTCTGATGCTGTGTAATGCCAGGTCCGTGGTAAATAAGGCCCCCCTCATTCAAGATCTTATTCAGGAGGGGGGTGCGGACCTGGCAGGTATTACCGAGACCTGGTTGGGCATGGAAGGGGGCGTGCCCCTTGTGGATATCTGCCCACCAGGTTTCTTAGCATTCCATCAGCCAAGGACCCGGGGAAGGGGCGGTGGGGTAG
>NW_015386405.1:1081969-1091000 GCF_001527695.2 Protobothrops mucrosquamatus | reverse complement strand
ATAACTTTTCTAAAAATAACAGGCTTATTTAATATATATTTTAATTGTTTTTAGATATTTATTGTATAGTTCCGTTTTTATTGCCTGTAAGCCGCCCTGAGTCCTTCGGGAGAAGGGCGGGATATAAATTAAAGTAATAATAATAATAATAATAATAATAATAATAATAATAATAATAATAATAATAATAATAATAATATACAGCAGGGACATTCTATAGTAGGACCAGATTACATGGAACCTTGAATTTCTGAGTTTAGAACTCCTAACAGTAATTTCTGAAGAAATTTGCTGTGGATGGGTCTTTTAAAACAGAAATAAACAATACATTTAATATTCTGTAAATATTAATATTTACATTTAATATTCTATGTTGATATACATCACAGGCTAACAATATAGCCTTTATCTGCAACTAGTGGCAACTTTAGAGAGGCAATTTGGTTCAAGGTGATTTTGTAGATTGTGGATGCTTGGACCTCTTTTATTTTGGGGCCAAAGCAACAGTACAAGCCAAAGATACTTCATAACTTTGTGAAAAAAGTAACACTGAATATTTGTAGAAGAGAACAGGAGTAACCTTAAAGAAGAAATCCAAGATTAGTTAGATAAATCTCTACAGGTAGTCCTCAACTTATGATCACAATTGGAAGCAGAATTTCCATTGCTTAGCAAAGCAGCTGTTAAGTGAGTCACATCTGATTTTATGACCTGTTTAACCATGATTGTTAAGCAAATCACTACAGTTGTTAAATGAACCACATGGTTAAGTAAATCCAGCTTTCCCCATTGACTTTGTTTGTATGAAGCCAGCTGGGAAGGTTGTAAATGACTATCATGTAATCTCCAAATTGCAACCATCATAAGTACATGTCAGTTGCCAAGCATCCATATTTTGATCACATGACTCTGGGGAGTCTGTGATGGTCATAAGTACAAAGACTGGTCAAAAATCACTTTTTTACAGAACTACTGTAAATGAATGTTGCAAGTCAGAACTACCTGTATTTAGATCTTGAAAGAAGAAAGGATAAGAAAAAAAACTCGCAATAACCTCACCTTGATTTTAAATTAGTATAAGATAGGGCAGGGAGAAGCTCTGTCAAGATTTTCCAGATTCTACTGTTATAACCTACAACAACAAAACAGAGTTCCATTAGTTCTTATAGCTTTTGTTTCCTACCTAAAGTTCTCTCAGTCATGGAACTAAACCCAATCCTATACTAAAAGAAGTGATGCTGGAGATATGTAAATAAATATCCGTAAAAATAAATGCCCATATATTCATGTATAAATGAAAAGAATAAAAATAGTGCTTTCAAAACCATGCAGATGAAGTAGCTTGTTTATTTTTGTGACTGGTTTATGTAGGCCATAAAGTCATAAAAGAAAATAATGTTGCCTTTAAATAAAGTCATTGCGAGTATAGATTCATATTCTATTTACTAGGGAAGTACAGATCAATTCCTGTCAATATTACATGGATATCATTGTTTCAATCAGAATTCTATCAGCACTTCTGGATATTATTCTTGATATGACAATCACCATAGAAATTTATCAAATTTATCAAAACAAATTTTAGCTTAAATAAAAACATAGACCATTCATATTAGTAGGGTTTTTTTAGTTTTCTTTAATAAATGCACTTTGTACCTACCTTTTATGTCAGCAATTCATAACCTGTACCAACAGTATACATTTTGTAACCAATTAACTAAGCACATTGAACTCCATGTACAGCTTGCCCAAATATTTACTGTACATTTTTGTACTTTTCTAAGCTGAAAATAATTTAGTTTACACATTGACAGATGTTCCAAAGTGTATACTCATTCAAGTTGTTCCAAATTTTAATTTAGTAGTTTTGACTACTTTAATTGAAAAGACTAATAGTGTTGGTTTTCTCCATTATTACTCTCTCTGACATTTAATGGCCATAATCCTGTAAAGTATTGGTTCGCAAAACTAAGCCTGTCAGAATTCAGTAAGAAGATCCTGCCTCTGAAATTTAGCATTCCTGAAAACCTGTCTTTATAAAACCTTCTTAATAAAATGCCGTGATGGCGCAGTGGTAAGAATGCAGTATTGCAGGCTAATTCTGCTGACTGCCGGCTACCAGCAGTTTGGCAGTTTGATTCTCACCTGCTCAAGGTTGACTCAGCCTTCCATCCTTCCAAGGTCTGTGCTTTATGTAGTTGAACAACTCTTCTCATGATAATTCTTCCAATCTTGTTTGTATAGTTGTATTATGTCCAAATTAATATCTTCACAACTGAACATGTTATATTTTGGCATGCCAGCAGTAGCTGTCATGGATCACTGATGGATATAATGTCTGGACTTGCCATGTGTTTAATGAGACATGAAGCTACAGATCTTTGCTTTTAATTGCTACCATTTTTCTTTCTTTATAATAATATATCTGAAATTGCTGCTTTCTTGAAACACTTGGATGACATGCAATTGATAAGTAATGAAAGTATTGAAATATCAATAACAATAGGTACTACTGAGGAACAGCACAAATTAGCAAATTTTGGAAGCAGTAATTTAAATCATTGTTCCAATTTAGACAACAGGAAAAATTAAATACCAATAATGAGATGGGTTGACTGCTGATTTTAGAACTAAAATTGATTTTTAAAAGATTTTTCAGCACCTTTGTCAGAAAGGACTTAGAAGAAATGTACATGGGGGGGAAAAGAAAGAAGTCAAATAAATGTATAAGGATTAAAGAAAAATATGTGCCTTGTATGAAATAGCATTTGGAGATAATCTCAACAGAACGAATGGAAAGGAACTGTAAGAAAGGAGAATGTGATCACTGCTTGGAACACAGTGTACATGTTACAATCACAGAAATGTTAAAACATGGATGTCGTTTGCTGATGGAGTTACTGTACAATTTGTTTAAAGTGTATATAAAATTCATCTGATTACTGATTAGAAGAATGTTGTTTTTGTTCCCTTATACAAAAAGAAAGGTGGGAAGAGTGAATGGCCAAACTACTGCAGCTAAAACTATTGTTTGTTTGGGGTGCCTAGAATGTAATTTGTCAGAATTATGACAAATATATATATATTTAATCCTGTACTGTTAATTTATTTGGTTTACTGTTTTCATTTTGGATTACATTGACTACTATGAAAAGGAACTACATGATATTATGCATGATATTATGCAGCCCTGGTGGCGCAGTGGTTAGAATGCAGTATTGCAGGCTAATTCTGCTGACTGCCGATTGCCAGCAGTTCGACAGTTTGAGTCTCATTGATTCAAGGTTGACTCAGCCTTCCATCCTTCCGAGGTCAGTAAAATGAGGATCCAGATTATTGGGGGCAATATGCTGACTCTGTAAACTGCATAGAAAGGCCTGTAAAGCACTGTATATAAGTCTAAGTGCTATTGCTATTGCTTTGTGTATGTGTACTTTAAACTGGAAGCCCTTTAGAGTCAGAAGCACATTAATATGTAAAATGGTTGTCTCTTCTAGTAAGCTGAAACTGAGCAGTTTGTAAATCCAAATAAATGAATATTCCGGTTCCACATGATTCTATTTCAATAGCATGCATCATTAGATAATCCAAGGAACATTTGTTTTAGCTCAAGAAAACATAGCAACCATTAGTAGAAGAATGGTTTGCAGTAATTTGCTCAAGGTCTGCAGACTCAGAAGGTAAAACTATTAGCATAAACTTAAAAATGCTATAGAAGGGTGGTTGCTAATATTAATGAAGTTATTATTTTTCACTATACAGTTCCTTGTCCTACCATTTCTATTAGATATGTATTCACATTTCTTATTTCTTTGAATATTTTCACGTTGCAAAAAGACACCCGCTATATTTATCATATTTAGATATATTAAAATAATTACTTTAAAAATATTTTCAGTTTTTTGGGGGGATTTTAGTGTGATGTGCATTGCCAAATGTAGCTTAGTTTCAATAAGTGTAAAACAATGAACACTGGGGTACAAATACCAATGGGGTCTCAATTTTCTGTAGTTAATTCTAACCAGGATGATACTGAAATATTATATTAATATTAAAATATTAAACTGCATAAAGGCAAATTAGGTGCTACAGTTCAGGCAGGACAAGAAGCAATGGATGGAAACTAACAAAAGAGAGAAGCATCCTAGAAATAACGAGAAACTTCCTGACAGTTAGAACAATTAACTAGTGGAACAACCTATCTCCAGAAGCGGTGAATGCTCCAACACTGGAAGTTTTTAAGAAGAGACTGAACAGCCATTTGTCCAAAATGGTATAGGGTTTCCTGCCTGAGCAGGGGGTTGGACTAGATGACCTCCAAGTTCCCTTCCAACATCATCATCATCATCATCATCATCATCATCATCATCATCATCATCATCATCATCATCATCATCATTATTATTATTATTATTATTATTATTATTGTTGTTGTTGTTGTTGTTGTTATTAGACCAAAAATAAAACTCCCAATATTGTAAAGCCCCTGTAAAATATCTTGAATATCCCCAAATGGAATATTATGTAGAATTTTGATCATCCCATTGGAGAAAATTTATTTGTTTGTTTGTTTGTTTGCTTGCTTTCTAGACCACCTAGGTTCTGTTAGATGGCTACGATTCAGACCTTCCTTATTTCCATCCCCTCTCTTCTATGACTAGTATGAAAAATGGAAGGAGAGAAGAGATGAAGCACCTTTGAAACCAATGACACCATAGTAAAGTCATGGGCAGCTATACCATGGTGTTGCTGGCTGAAAAGCTATTTACACCCCATTTCTTCCCATTTAGAAATGGTAGTGGTGAAAGTGCCTTTTCAGTAGCCACTTAAAACATGAATGGCTCTGAAAGTCAATAGGTAGGTACCAAAGCTAAGGGAAAGCCCAGGTAACCTTTGATGATCAATAGGAAGTGGGCAGACACCTGTCCCCAATCTTACCTTACTATACACACACTTGAAAAGTATTTGAAAGCTTCAGCTGTTACAGAATGTGGCTGAGCCAGGAATTTTGGGCACCAAAAAAGGGCTCATGTAATGCCTTTCTTCCATAAACTATATTGGGTGCCAGTTCTCTTCCTGGTCAAATTCAAGGTATTGTTTGTGGCTTATAAAGCGGTATATGGCATTGGGCTAGGCTGTTTATGGAACTGT
The DNA here is from genome assembly GCF_001527695.2 of Protobothrops mucrosquamatus. Taxonomy (NCBI): domain Eukaryota; kingdom Metazoa; phylum Chordata; class Lepidosauria; order Squamata; family Viperidae; genus Protobothrops; species Protobothrops mucrosquamatus. The sequence goes on along the minus strand of NW_015386405.1, from coordinate 1,085,849 downwards.
CTTTGTCCCATTACATCAGCCTAGCCAACTCAGTCAAAGAGAAAAAGTGTGTTATAGACCCCATCAGTTAAAGAAGTCCAACTGGCAGGGTCTAAGAAGACAGCCTTCTTTGTTGTTGCCCCCACCCTGTAGGATATTTTCCCTTCCCCAGACGTGAGGCAGGCCATCACTCTCCTCCTTCCGAAAAGGAGTCAAAACATGACTCTATGGCCTGACATAGGGAACCCAAAGGAGCACACAGCTGTGGGGCTAGCTGCTGCCCAAACAGCCCTCCCTTCTCCTTTTAATAAATTTTAACAATCATCCTTGCCTCCTTTTAAATCCTATTTTTTAAATGTTTATATACTGTTTTTATATTTTAACATTTTATTGTGCATTGCCCAGAATCCCTCTCTGTGGGAGGTGGGTGGTTCAAAAAGGTATGTATGTATGTATGTATGTATGTATGTATGTATGTATGTATGTATGTATAAATAAATAAATAAATAAATAAATAAATAAATAAATAAATAAATGGCCTAAAATTACTACGGTATGTTGTGAGATGTAAATACATATATCAATTTGATTTTGAAACAAAATTTAATATTAGTTAGATGGCCCCTTGAGAGGTTTCTGTTGATTGTTTTGTCTGGGTTTAGCTTTAGCAATTACTTCAGGCTTTTAACATTGTTATTTAAATTTCTGAACACCCAACCCTTTAAAAAAAATTGTATACTTATTCTATGAAGATTGACCTCTGGACAATGGAAATAATTCTCTGTGCTCTTATTATTGCCAAGTGACTGGTTCTTAACATTAGAAACAATGGTTCCAATTACCAAGTGAATTGAAAATCTGATGTTACTTGTATTCTATCAATGAGTTACCTATAGACATAAATTATGCATTGACAATTACAAGCATATATTTCAAGATATGTGTGAGAAACCCTTATATATGCTACTTATCTTTCTGTAATTGTATTTTTTATTTTTCCTTTTTGGTATTTTTTTCCTTTCCCCCCCTCTATATTCCATTTAATAAACAAAGAAATATTGTTTACCTTTCTTTCATAATTGCAGAATAGACAGTCACTTGGGCTTCTGTTTTAAAAAATATATATTTTGCTTGGGATAGGTTCAAAGAAGCCAGTCCCTATGATGAAGACATAACCTACTTTTACCTACTAGTATTTTATAAGTTTCTGAAAGCCTTTATTTTGCAAATCTCTAGGGACCATCTGCTTGTTTGGCTCCTGTAAACTCACATGGAGAGAACCCAAAACAACTCAGCTAGCATATGAGAAATTTCATAAGGTTGGACTCTGTTTTCAGAGGGCTCTCAGCAATTGTTGAGAACACTGAGGTGGCTTATTTTTGGGAGAAGAGAAACATTCAGTGTCTAACCAAACTACAGTTGGAAGTGAATATATTCTATTATCCCATGATCATAGAGCCCATGCTGATGTAGAAGTGAAAGAAAGGCATGCTGATAATTTATCACAGAGTTCAGTTTCCTAAAAATTGCAACATTTTCCTAGCCTCTTTAAGCATGGTTTCCCCCACCCCTTCGCCACAAAGAGGCGACTTTCAATACAGGAAAGGAAAAGTCAGGTTTCCCTAGTTTGTTCCCCTTCAGAGATGCTAGCTTAGAATGATAGTGTCAGTTGCGATTGAAACCTATCTTGCAAATGTTACACATGATCAGAATTGTGTAAGGACAGCTGGACCATTTTTGTTGGCCCCGTCAACTGAATCATATTTTATCATCCTACACACTCTGGATAAGCAGTGCAATGGAGCCTCTGCTTTTGCTATCTATGCTCCCAGCACACTGCAGTGTTGAATTCTAAATGCCGATTAAAGGGAATTAAAGCAAGCTCTCTGAAGCAAGAGTTACTCCTCCAGTAAGGCAAGCAGTAGATCTCTAGGCAAAAATGCTACATAGAGAACGAAGACGGTGCGCATAGTCTTACTCTATCCTCCATATAAATCTAGGCGCATAACTGTTTTCGTAACCAGGATTGGGAATTGTGCACGATTATTTTTTGGTATGATTTATTTATTTGATCTGCCAGCACAAAATATGATGGCCCTCACTTCATAAGACAATCTGACAAATTCAAACTGGATGAGAAGTTGTCATCTATTAATTGTAACAGCTAAGTAGATCTTCTGTTTCCAATCAGTTTTATGTAACAATTGTCTTGGATAAGGAATAATTGTGAGCTGTTTCCTTCATATTGTGCTTATGGGCATTCTGGACTATTGGTTTTTATCTTTTGACAATTAGTTAAAACCTTCTATGAGTGACATAAATTTTACCTGATATATTGCCACAATATCTGTTTTGGAACTGTTCATTATTGTTGTTTCTAAACTATTGTTTTATTATAATCATTTTCTTTTAACCATAGTTAGTTGCTTTCCATAGCGCATAATCGAAAGCAATTTTTAATATATTCTAAAGAAACAAAATAAGGTAAATGCATAAATGTATAAGACAAAATTATATACTGAAATACTGAGCTAGAGGGATTTTTGTTCTTTTCTGAGAGTTCTTTTTATATTTAAGTTCTCAATACTCATTTATACTCATTGAAATTGAGCTGAAAATTATAAACCTCCTAAAATAGGCATTATTAAATTTAGTTTTTATTTGATCTAATAGACGAGCTTTAATTAATTTATTGGACTTCTCTTTCCTCTTCATCTATTCATGGTGCCTTATGGATGTATTAAAAACCAACACTGAAATATTTGTATTCTTTCGTTTTGTCCATTTTTCTCCCACTTCTTCCCGTATAAGAAGTTTCACATATTAATTTCTTTCACAATGTTTGATAATTGTCATTCAATAAAATTTCTTCTTCAGAGACAGCTAATAGCTGTGAGAATAAATATCCACTAGACTATTTCTACTATACTAAAGAACATGAGCGGTGTCTCCCCAAAGAGGCTCATCTTTTGCTAACCAGATTACAACACACACCTTTCTGTACTAATGAGAAAGACCTAAGCCTCTGTAAAATGACAGTTATGTTTTTGACATTATGGAATTCCTGTTCCTGTTCTTACCAGTGACACTCAAATCAATACTAAGAGCCAGAATGCATGAGTGATTCAGTCACTGTGCATGATCTCCATCACCTGAACTCACACACCTGCCAATTTGAGAACACAAGAAATTTGCGGTAGGGAAGCAGAACTTATTCCTTCTTTCATCTGCCATTTGTCTTCCACAACTAAACCCCAAGCAGCTTTTCTCAAATTGATTCAAAGAAGCTACGAGCAGCAAAGCTAAAAACAAGCACATATATGGTGGGAATGAAGAAAGAAAGAGACTGAGAGCCCTACTTACTTCCAGCTCTGACCTCACTCACTCCTCACTTCTGCTTTGCCACAATGTGACCTCCAGCCGTTATCTCAAGAGAATGCAGCTGTCAGCAACAGCAACTATTACAAAAAGGCTGACTACCTCTGATAAGCTCCAGCTGTGATTAAAACAAAATGGAATTTGGTTAATAATGTACAGTATTTTGCAGCAACACTACTGAAAGGCAGAAGGAAATGGCTTTTCTTAGCAAGAAAAACAACCTTGACCATCACAAAATAACTTAACTTTAAATAGACTAATAGGGAAGAAAATAATCCAAGTTATCTAAAGACAAAATGAAAAATGAGGCATCTAGAATAACAATGGTGGAGTTGGGAGTGGGAGGCACCGTTATGCGGTGGTTCTCCTCCTTCCTCACCGACCGCACGCAGTCTGTATTGGCAGGGGGACAGAGGTCGACCCCAAGGCCCCTAACTTGTGGGGTGCCACAAGGGTCGGTCCTCTCCCCCCTATTGTTCAATATTTATGTGAAGCCGCTGGGTGAGATCATCCGTGGCTTTGG
>NW_015386405.1:1064336-1081605 GCF_001527695.2 Protobothrops mucrosquamatus | reverse complement strand
CGCGCCCTCAAGACATGGCTATTTAAGCTAGCAGGACTGGCCTAAGGGGTATTTTAATTTGGTTTTAAAATAATTTTAAAAAGAAACGGCCAATAATTAATATTTCATTTTAATTACATTTTAAATTTAGTATTTTGTATTGTTATCTGTTTTAACTGGCTGTAAGCCGCCCTGAGTCCGCTAGGAGAAGGGCGGGGTATAAATTTGATAAATAAATAAATAAATAAATAAAAATTCTAAGTAAGAATTTTAAAATCTAAACTTGAAAGTAGGAATGAGGTAGGAGTGAAAATTATATTTCCTATTGAAAATGCCTCTAGCAAAAGCCCCTTCAGTTAAATTGTAGACTGCATGCATGTATTTATAACATGTATTTATATTATCTTAAAAACAATATCCTATTTCAGTGATGGCGAACCTTTTAGAGACCGAGTGCCCAAACCGCAACACAAAACCCACTTATGTATCGCCAGGTGCCGGGTGGGCATGGCCCGCTGGGTGGCCATGGCCCATTGGGTGGCCATGGCCAGCTGGATATGGCTACGGTGGGCATGGCAGATGGGTGGGCATGGCCAGGGTGGGCATGGCCAGCTCAATGTTGCTCCTGGGGAGGGATGCCTGTGGGGGCCGGGCAGGATTGGGGGAGATCCAGGGCATCTCTGGCGGGTGGGGCGGTGGGCAGGAAGCTTGTCCTGCAGGGTGAAGTGAGGCAAGGCAAAGCAGGGCAGGGGTGCCATTGTCGCAGGGCAAGGTGAGGCAGGGGCCGGGGCGACTGCTGCCTGACATCATTGGCCCCTGCACACAGAGGCCAGCGAGCGCATGGGTGCTGGGATGCATCCAGCCACATGGGACCTCAGCGAGTTAGCAAGCAGCTAGTTGAAGAGGATAGTTGCCATCTCCAGGGCATGGCACACGTGCCCACAGAGAGGGCTCCAAGTGCCACCTCTGGCACGTGTGCCATAGGTTTGCCACCACTGTCCTATTTTATTCATCTAGTATTTAAAATGGTTCAAAACAATTGTTTATTATTCATCAAATTTAGATACTGCCCATCTCACTCTCAAGTCACATTAATTACAAAATAACTGGAAGCAAAGAGCAATAAAAATAAAACAATTACCCCTCAGTATTGAGCTAATATTGGCTAATATTAGCTCAGATTAAGTTTTGCACAGCCTGTTATAAAAGTGCCATCCAAAAAAGGAAAGTCTTAGCCAGTGGTCAAAAGACTATAGTAATTAAATTGATTGCTGCTTTGGACCTTTGGGCCACAAATAAAATTGAAAATTGGTTGTTTACCCCTACTACATAGAAGAATGAATGATGTCTTCATTTTAAATAAGTACATAGTACATATAACATACTTACATTTTAATGAACTTCAAAACTTGCCTTTTTATGAAGTACTTGATCTACAGGTAGAATATAAAATCTAGTAGATTATTTTCAGTTTTATTCTAGTGATCATCTCAATTTTTGCACCTCAGACATGGAAGATCTAATATTATGCCCTCTCCTATAAGATCTCTGAGAAAAGAGTGGTTCATTCAAACTCATTGTTGTATAAGCAAGAAACTTAGCACTCAATTCTCTTTTGTATATAATGTGTGGCTACAGCAGCAAAGGGAAGTGGGGAAGAGTTGGCGGAATTCTGAGACCTTGGAGCTATATTATTTATAAGATATATACCAAGTTTATTTTCATTGATTTAAATATGATTAATGATGCACCTCAGGAGAAGAGGTTTTAATGTATATGCAGTGGCAAAAAACACTTAGAGAAATAGCCAATTTGTAGATTTCATTTCTAAGAAATCAAATTATTCTATGACATAAACAGAAATTGGTTTCAAAATTTGATTCCATTGAAATTTACAAAAAAATTAGAATTTTTTTTTTCTGTAACAATTCAACTTCATCTCTCCCGGCGTAATATATTAGCCAATTTTCTACAAGATACAGCAAAATAGGCTGCTAATTGGTATGAATTTGGATTATTTTCATTATTCAAAATTAACATATCACTAATGGATAAACTTGGAAAGCATAATTCCTATGAGATAACTAGAAAATATATTTTCCAAGATAAATAACTTTATGGTAAATAGAAGAGATTCCATTATCTATGCTGGCATAATTTAAATTTACTCAGTTCATGATTATTATGGCAATCATTTGGCTATCTCAGTATATTATACGGCAACATATTCATATCCACATAATCTTGACCTAGCTTCTGTGTGTCTGCATTAATTTTAAACCCAATTTCAGATAATGAACATAATGAAAACAATTGGTTTGTGCTAGAAGTCAAAAGAAGTCATATTCATCAAATATGAAAAATTTGAAAATCCTTTCACACTATGCATTCCCAACGCACATAATATCAAGTTTTTAAATTTAAAGACCAGGATTAATTGTAGATGATACGAAAAAAGGCAAAAGAAGAACCAAAAAAGTGTATTATAGAAACAGTGAAAATATAGATCAACAAGGAGGTGCAGCAAAACAACAAAATGCAAACTCTATATACATGCAAACTCTATATAGAGAGACAAGAGACAAGATTCTTATTTTTCTAGGATGTAGGATAAAAGTGGAATGGCATTTCAAAATTTATTCCTTTTATTTTACTCATAAACATTTCTATTACACAAATACTACATGACTGCTATATGATATCTCCAAAGATGGTTTAAAAATCTTGGATAAATTCTGAAGGTGACCATTTTTATCCTCTCTTTGCCTAAGGGTTTGTACACTTGTTTTTTTATATTATTTATTTTTATTTTTATTTTATAGCTGTTTTTATATTTGTGGTGTTAGTCTGATTGTTGTGTACCATCCATAGTCACTTTTGGAGACAGAGGTGGCTATATAGATTTGATAAAGAAATAAATCTCAATGCCTTTATTTATTTTGACTATTCATTAAGACTGTGAAAATGGATACCCAATTCATTTTTTCTTATAAGTATGGCATCCTTAATTTAAAAGTATATGATTGGATACTATAAATAATCTTTGTTTCTATTTTCTGTTTTAGTGAGAGAATCTTCCCTCATTAGCAGCCTCCTAAAATCATCAAAAGACAAGTTAAAATTGGAATGAAGCATTATCCAAAAGGTATTTTATGCCTTTATCATCTGCCCTAAAATCTTTCAGTATTGTCAGTTACATTTTTCAGGAAATCTATTATTTTGCTGTATTGTTGATGTTTTTTGTATTATTTCAAAAATCCAAAAACATGATAATAGATCTTATATTCTGAGTCATAAGCAAGACCTGTAAATAGCATGATATCATGCAACCCGATTACCAAAATATGGACAAGATACAAGGAGTTTCTGAAATAGAAAGGGAAGGGTGGAGGGAATAAATAAAGACAAGCCACTTGTCTGAAATGGTATAGGTTCTCCTGCTTGAGCAGGGGCTGGACTAGAAGACCTCCAAGGTCCCTTCCAGCTCTATTGTATTCTATTCTAGCCTATTTTCATGATATGTGAGTCCCGTCCGGCCCTGAAGATGTGATTTTACCAACGGGCCTAGGGAACCCAGAGTGGGATGGAGCCCATTAAATGGCTCATATGAGTGTGTGGGAGTTATTTTATTATTATTATATTATTTTTTATTATTTTTATTCCTTCTACATTGTGTTTTTATTTTCTGTAAGTTGCCTAGAGTTGCTGTGAACGAGCAGGCAGCTATATAAATTTTCCTAAATAAATAAATAAATAAATAAATAAATAAATAAATAAATAAATAAATAAATAAATAAATAAATAAATAAATAAATAAATAAATAAATAAATAAATAAATAATAAATAAATAAATAAATAAATAAATAAATAAATAAATAAATAAATAAATAAATAAACATATAATTTTTTTTTAGAAGGCCTTGTTTTGATGTTGAGCAGACTACGTATATGGTGAAAGGGGGGTTGCTGTTGTTTAGATTTTGTTTAGGTTCTTAAATTTACATGAGAAAAGCAAACAGCTACGTACATTTTTCTCAGTCATTTAACAGGATAATGTGCAGCAGCAGCACTGCATCAATAGAACAAGTCATTTAAAAATTGCTTGCTCATCTGGAAATCAAAATAGGACTATGTTCCTTCAGTTCCCCTGCATTTCTCAATTATAATGTGGGTTCAAGGTTACATAATGTGTATATGTGTGTCTATATGTGAATGGACGGACACTCACAGAGAGAGAGAGAGAGAGAGAGAGAGAGAGAGAGAGAGAGAGAGAGAGAGAGAGAGAGAGAGAGAGAGAGAGAGAGAGAGTAAGTATTGCTCAGGCATCTCCTTCTCCTCTCTAACTTAGAATGATGAATCTTTCTAAAAGGGGAGTTCATTTTTGAGTCATGTTTCATGTTTCCCATGGTGGACTTCATGTTTGACTAATACATGCTCTAGAAAAACTATTATAAGACAAGACTGAGAAAAATATATAATTTAAAGAGAACACACCAAGTAATTGAAGTCATAACTATTCTTTACACCTGGATGGGAATAAAGCTGTTGAAGGCAAACTTTCTAATTCTCTAGACTCCATAGAGTACCATAAAGTCAAATCATACATAACCACAACTTTTTATACATTGTTTGCATTTTTATTATGTTGTATGGAACATTATCTTCTACATAATATTGGTTTTTAATTCATTCTGACATTACAAAAGGAAAAATAATTTTAGGTCTTCAATTTTACAGCCAAAATATTAGATTTTATTTGTATCTTTATTAAGTAAAAGTTATTCCCTATATGCCTTGATATCCCTGGAGAGCTTGGTTTTTCACATTTTTCAGCAAACTATCATAGCAATAATTATGGTATGATTAATGAAGACTAAATAAAATTGTCTGCTTCAAGGAGAGAGAGGAACTAAATAAAATATAAGACTTAGACATAGGGAAGTGATCTTATTTTGTGTACAAACTGTATGTATTTTGTTATACCATGATATTTCTACACTCAGCAAACTATAGATTTATCTTTTGGCAAAAGATTTCTCTTGCAATAATCTATTCATATACATAAGTAGCCCTCCACATTATAATATTCTTTCCCCACTTAAATATTGGCTGTCCTCCAAAGTTTCTAGCAGGTTTTGTGTTGCCTAGAAACTCAGACACCCTATATTTGGGCTGGAGCTGGTAAGAACTTGATGTCTGAATGGGAGAGAGACACTTCTACCTTTGCAAAAAGTCTTCTTTTTTATTGATTTTTTTAAATACAGTTCAAAAGTACTTATTCAACAAACGTGTTGTCTGAGTTTATTATTCACTAATACACAGTGCTTTTTTTCTAAAAAAAAAAAAAGGTGTCGGAACTCACACACTTTATACAACCCGCCTTGCCTACTCTACAAGGTTCCATCCAAAAAAGGTGCCGGAACTCCGTTCTGGGCGTTCTATGACAAAAAAAGTCCTGCTAATACAAATTAATTTCCTAATCCCTGTTTGTTTCTCCAGCCATTGATAGAATAAGTCCCAAGTTTGAAAATATTATGTCTCTTTCTTTTTCTTTCAACCTCATTTTTCCAATATTATGTGAATATGATTCTTGCCGCTGTTGTCACATGTAAAATTAAATATATACTTTGTTTGTCAAGCTTTTCTAGCATTATACCTAATTAAAAAAGTTCAGGTTTAAAATCTACATGTTTTCCCAACATCCTTTCTAGCCAAGTACGTATTTTTGTCCAATATCTCTTTGCTTTAACACATGTCCACCATACATGATAATAAGTACCTGATTTGCGATTACATTTCCAACATACAATATCTGATATATTTTTAAACATTTTTGCTAATCTTGTTGGTGGCAAGTGCCATCTATAAAACATTTTATATAGGTTTTCTTTATAAGAGGTTGACATTATCAATTTATAATTTCTTTTCCACAAGCTTTGCCATTTCTCTAAATCTATATTGTATCCAAAATTATTTGCCCACATTATCATTGTTTCTTTTACTTGTTCATCTTCCATTTTCAAATTCAATAAAAAGTTATACATTTTCTTAATTAGTTTTTCATCAGAGGTTAATAATATCTGATCAAACAAGATCTGCTCTCTGTAAAATTTAACATCTTTATCATATCTCACTTGCATTTGTAAATATGATCACTATGATAGATCAATACCCTGATTTTCCATCTCTTGTTTAAATTTTAAGTTCCCTTTAAGTTCCATATTTTCTCAAGACTGACTAAATTTGGATGTACAAATGCTTCCATTTTTGAAAGCCATCCTGGAATTTTCAAATATATTTTAAATTTTATTTTTTCCCATATTAGTAGTAATGCATTTCTAATATAGTGGTTTTGAAAATATTTATGAATTTTATTTTTCCCGTACCATAAGAAAGCATACCAACTGAGTTGTAAGCCATGTCCCTCCAAATACAACAATCTTTTATTTCTAAGAATTATCCATTCTTTTACCCATGTTAATACTGATGCTTGATAATATAAAACCTACTCTGGCAAGCCAAAACCACCATTTTCCTTAGCATCTTGTAACATTTTCAATTTAATTCTAGCTTTCTTTCCTTGCCAAATAAATTTTAAAATTAGGGAATTTAAATCTTCAAAGAATTTTTCTTCAGTTTTTTAGGTATCGTTTGAAATAAAAACAATATTTTGGTAATATATTCATTTTTACCATAGCAATTTTTCCTAACATCAACAGTTGCAGATTTTTCCATTTTTCCAAGTCAAGTTTTATTTGGTTCAGTAATTTTATATAATTATCTTCTTTTATCGTTTGAACATTTTGCTGTCATATATATTCCCAGGTATTTAACTTTTTTAACTATTTGTAATTCTATTTTTTCTGACTTTTTTTTTGTTTATCTGTTAGATTTTTAACTATCACTTTAGTTTTTTCTCTGTTTATCTTCAGTCCGGCTATCTCTCCAAACTGTTCTATCTTTTCCAATAATTTAGGAATCATCTCTAAAGGTTCCTCTAGGATAAATACCAACATCTGCAAATGCTTGCAATTTATAAGTTTCACCTTTTATTTCCAATCTTTAATTTCTGGATCTTGTCTAATATTTCTATTTAAAATGTCCAAAGATAAAATAAATAACAGTGGAGATAGTGGACATCCTTTTCTTGTGCCTTTTCTTAGGTTGAAATTCTCTATATAGTCTCCATTTACAATTACTTTTGCTGTTTGATGATGATGATGATGATGATGATGATGATGATGATGATGATAATAATAATAATAATAATAATAATAATAATAATAATAATAATAATAATAATAATAATGAAAAAGTTGGAAGGGACCTTGGAGGTCATCTAGTCCAATATGATATATTGTCTTAGTCGTATATTTATAAAATTTTGTCCAAAGTCCATTGTTTTTAGTTGTTGAATCATAAATTGCCAGGAAACATTATCAAATGCCTTTGGGGCATCTAAAAATACTAGTGCCATTTGTTTCCCTGGATGCATTTCATAATATTCCAATATGTCCATTATAACTCTTACATTATTTTTTATTTGTCTCTTTAGTAGAAATCCATTTTGACCTGGATATATGAATTCAGTCAGAAATCTTTTCAATCTCTCAGCTATTATTGAGGTAAAGATTTTATAGTCCACATTTAGTAATGATATCAGTCTGTAATTTTTTTTTCTGTGTCAAATCTGAGTCCTCTTCTAGTATCAAAGTAATATTTGCTTCTGTTTGGGAGTTTAGCCTCCAATAAAAGTTCATCTTACACATCTTTCAATGGTTCACTTAGTGTATCTTGTAGACATTTGTACAACTCTGCTGGAAGCACATCAGATCCTGGTGGTTTTTTTTCATTTTTTGTTTTCTTATCACCTTTATCAGTTCCATAATTGTTATTTTCTCATTTAACATGGTTTTAAAGTTTTCTAGAAATTTTGGTAAATTAATTTTTTTCCATATGTTGAACCATTTTCTCCCATGAAGTTTCTTCCATATCATACAGTTTCTCATAATATTCTTTAATTATCTTTTTATTGCTTCATTTTTAAATTGTAAACAGCCTTTTTCATCTACTAAGTTTATCATTTTTTTCTCTTTCTGTTTTTTAAGTTTATAAGCTAGCCATCTTCCTGGTTTATTTGCATTTTCAAAAAAATGTTTTGCTCTTTTAATTTGCTGTGCCAGTTTTTCTGATTCTATTAAATTTAATTTGTGTTTTATTATTTCAATTTGTCTTTTCAGTATTTTCTTTTGTAGATTTATTTGTAGGTCTAATTCTATTTTTTTAATTCTTCCCTTAACAGTACATATTGTTATCTTTTTTCTTTGTTTTTTTGCCATGTATATTATAGCTACACTTCTAAAGTATGCTTTGGCTGTATCCCATACATTTTGTAATGTTGTATCTTCTTTTTTTTAATTTTCTTTGGAAAAAAAGCTCCATTGCTTTTGTTGCTAATTCTATAAATTCTTTCTCTTTTAATATAGATTGGTTCAAGGTCCATCTTAATTTTTTTCTGTATTCCTTTCCATGTCATTTTTAAAGGGTCATGGTCTGCCCAAGTGCCTAATTCTATCTCAATCTCCTGCATATTAGTTCTTAATTCAGGTATCATCCAAATCATGTCGATTCTGGACCAAGATTTATGACTGTTCAAATAAAATGTATATTGTAGTTTTTCTGGATTTGTTTCTCTCCAAGTATCTTGTACACCAATTTCCTCTGTCATGTTATAGAAAGTCTTAGGTAATCTTTTTCTTCTGTTTGTTCTGTCTGTTTCTGACCTTTTCTATCCTCTTGTTGATGTTGTACTCTTTTATCCAGAAATGTTCTGTTTCTTTCATCAAAGTCTTCTGCCTTCCAAACTGAATCCAATCAATATTTTGTATTGTTCAATTGATTAAGATCCCTTCTGGCATTAACCATCTGAAGTTTACACCTTTTGCAATTAACTTTGCAGTCAGAAAATGATATTGTTTTCGGGTGTCCCTTATTCTCTTAAGGATCTGCTTCAACACCACAATTTCTTTATTTTTGTATTGTAATAGATTATCCATAACTCTTCTCAGTATCTCATCTCTTATTGTTTTCTTTACAAATCTTACATGAACTTCTCTAGGTAGTTTGTTTCCTTGTGTAGCTTGAATTCATTCTGAATATTTCACCCATCTCCTGTTGTATCTCTGCTCTGTCTATTTTTAGACCTCTGCCAGTAGTTTAATAATCACTTCTGCTATATCTTCCTCCTTGTCTTCAGGTATATTCTGGAATTTCTCCATTTCCAAGGCTGCAATTGCTCCTTCTAAGCTTTGATTTGCTTGTTCTAGCCTTTTATTTTCTTCCATTATTGCCTCCATTTTTTATCAGTTTCTTCTGATTTTTCTTCCATTTTCTGAATTCTTTGTTCATTTTTAGCAATCATTTGTTGATGGGCATCAAATTGTGTCTTTATATCAAGCACTTGCTCATTTAGCTTATCTAGATTGTTTTTTGTCTCTTCATTATTTTTCTGCATTGTTTCTTGAATTAACTGTAGTGTAGCTTGCATCTCTTTTTGAAAGCTGTTAGTCTTTTCTCATTGTAACATTGTTTCAATAGATCCCTGACTTGCTGGACTAGATGTCACAAAAGAGGGTACAGAAGAAGTTTTTTTCATGATGTTAGTGAGATTTGGTGCACTCATTTTTCAATTAAACAGGTTTTGTAAATCCACAAAGAGAAAAGGGGAAAAAAAAGCCAACTGCCATAGGCTATAATCCAACCATGAAAAAAGCCAACTGCTTTAGGCTAATCCAAATGTTCCCATTAGTTCAAAAATATAAAAAGCCCTCTATTTCCAAATAGTTTCTATTATAGTTATATCCAGGGTTAAAAGATATGATTGTAAAGAGTCTTTTTCTAGTATAAAGTCACACACAGTTCTTTTTGTTTACAACAGGTGTTAGTCCAAGGTCAGCAACTTCTCCAATTCTTTTTGTATTGTTGTAGTATCTCATCTCACCACTAGATGTCTTTATTGACTGTAATGTCTATATCCAAGTTTAGAAAAGTTTTTTTAAATGCTTTCTCATAAAAGATAAATAAATAATAAAAAAATTCCATATCATAAAGGTTGGAAAATTTTTCTTTAAATCAGTCCCAGTTTCATTTTTGTATATTCTTTTATATTCCTTAATTCCATTCCCCCATTTAAAATTTTTCACTTCTTTTAACTCCCTTTTTCCCAAGTCTTCCTGGTAATGTGGAATAATGAACAATTACTAAAATAATGATTTGTCTGCATAATTACTAGAATAATGATGTGTCGGGAATAATGCATAATCACTAGGAAAGTTCTGTGTCAGTAATATGTGACTAACCTAATGCGCATTGCACATGGATACAATGTATGTAGCAAACCCTCCATTGTATACCCGTGAGAAACAAACCTAATGTATTACAATGTGTATTTCAATGTGTATTCCTTTGTTCCTAGAAAAAGGAAAGTATAAAACTGACTCATGACACAACAGTATCCTATTGGTTTTTTTGTATGTGTTTGTGTGTGTGTGTGTATGTGTTATGGGTTGGTCTTCTAGTCAATTATACTTTCTTTATTTGATAACTATTGTTTCTTTAATTATCTTTTAATGGTAAGACCCCATCAACCTCAGAATTGTTGTGCTGTCAGGTGGCTTCCAAATTGGAAAAAATTAAATTAAATTAAACTATTTATAGGTATTTGGGTTATCTAACAAAATACATGAAATGAAATGTGCACAATACACAAAGTCTGATGTATTCAAAACAGAAAAGAATATCATTATGGACTTTCCCATAAAGGAGTTTATAAGTCCTGAAAATTCACTACACTTCAGATGATGATGATGATGATGATGATGATGATGATGATGATGATGATGATGATGATGATGATGATGATATCCATTCAATCATGTCTGATTCTTGGCAATGCCATGGGCCAGGTCTCTCCACATCTTCTAATCTTGCACTACTTCTTTGGCATTGCCTATATATGAAGAAAAAAAAATTTTTTATAAACAAAAATAGAATGACACAGAAGCAATGCAGTTTCTGAAATAAATTCAAATGAAAGTAGTGTAAATATGATGCACTCACCTTGTCAGGAATGGGACAATAATATGGTGTACCACATTCACATTAAAAACGGAATCCAAGTTTATATCTGAATTTTCCAACTTAAGCTAGCCATGGCCAGTATGTAATGATATGATAGGAAACTAGGAATAGATGGAAATAACATAACTCTGAAGAATTACAGAACAGAGATTTATAGATTTTTTTTGCCATTTATTTTTTGTTGGGGCTTCTGACAGTTTAGAAGGAATTGTTTGTTTAACTTCCACAGTTACTATGCCAACCAGGAACACTGAAGTGAAGTGTCAGTCATCTAAAGAGGCCTTTTCATTTTTTGCCCAAAGATAAACTGATGGATTAAATCAAGGACAAAGGTGGATCTATCTGCAGCTGTCTAATTTGATTCTAAAACATAAACAAAGACAGAAATAGAATGTGATGGTGGAGAGTATTACGGTTTTAAAACTATGAAAATTACCAACAACAACTAAGGCAAATTTTAAAAACTACATGAAACAAAATTTAGAAGCCAAATGAAACCAAACACAAATTATGGAAATTGTAAAATTTTGGAGATTACAAATGAACATTAAAAGGATTCAAGATCTAGCATTTACTGGGTCTGTCCTATCTTAAAAAGAAATCTATGAATTTTGATGAGTAACTATGGATGGGGGAACTCAACGTTGATGTGTCAGGCAGGGAGATGTAGTATCAATTATCATTTAGCCATAGCCCAAAGACAACATCACTCATACCTTACATATTTTTAGGCTTTTTAATCCTACTTCTTAAAAATGGAAAGCTGAAGTTGGACTAGAACCTGGTCACTTCACCATTAGTTCTGGACTCCTACATGCATCGTTGTTAAAAAGGCACATAGATGAATCTGTAATGGCATGTTTCAAACTATGGTTCCTAGGCCTCAGGCCTTCAAAACCCATTTTCTTTGGCCCTCTGGTACCCCTTTCACATTATTGACAAAATGTGGAATGATTTGTTGTTGTTTTTTACATGAGGTTGTCTGTAAACATAAGATACAAAATCAGCAGTGCTTGTCACAGATTTCCTCCATAACCCCACTAATTTGAAAAAGTTTCAGTCCTCTTTGGGGATCCAGTCACTAAATAGGTATTGGTGAAAACATTCTTGGCTTTAGCTTACAGTGCTGGTCCAAATAATTTGATTTATTTCTCCTCAGAGCCTGGTTACTGCCCAAGAACCTTTGAAAACCATTTGATTGTAGTTTTATTAGCCAGTCCCTTCAGAAAGTGTGTCTTTTAGGATTATATGTATTTAGGTTTTTTTTTTTCAAAGTTGCTAAAATAATTGGTCTGATTTCTTTGTGTTTTGATTTCTCATCACAAATAGCATATCACACTTTTTGTTGAAGTGTTTTCTTATGTCTTGACCTTCCTCATTACTACATAAAGACTCTATGGTTATTAAAACTAAATTAGTTTGTTTGCTGATTTGTTTTAGACTCAGTATGACTTTTGTTCCCTGGGGCCTTAAGGAAAGAATAGACTTCTCTGGCACTTCACTTGAGGAACATAGGTATCTTGTTTGTAGTCAGTTACATAGCTGTTGCATTTATACATTCTGGTTAAGGAGTACTCAAACAGCAAACCACAGAACAGGAAATCAGAGCAACCAATCAGCACATAGGATGTGCACGTCCACATAATGTGCAGCTGGGATTTGGGATTTATATCAGCCTGTCTGGGGCGATCTACAGCCTATGATTGCCCATCAACCCCTTCACAGCATAGGTATATGGCAACGGTCATAGGTAGTTGCAGTCAACTCTAAATCAGCCTTTAGGCTCCTCTTTATTTCTGTTGGAGAAAAGTTCTCTTAGCATTCTTCTCCCTTCTCAGTCACCTAAGTGACATGGTTTCAAGTTTGTCCCTCTATTAAATCTCCAGGACCTTTCTTAAGAGTCTGCATAGTCTGGTGAAGCACCCAAAAAACATGACCAACTTTTTCTTGGGCAACCTAAGCACATGGTCAAGCAAACATAGGTTCAGATTTAAAAAAAAAATCAAAACAAGGCATAGCATTGACTTTGAAAGCATCTAGTAGATTCATCCATTCCTCCTGTACTGGAAAAAAAAGAAAAGAAAGTCTTCTGTTTGCAGTTTCAGCAATTAGCACTTAGCTTTCTATGAATTCTTCTATCTCTATTCTATTCACTTTGTTTCAATTTAAAATAGTAAAAGAGATTTTTGAAGAACCAAAACAGTGATGGTGATTGTAATGGGGAAAAAAAATCAATCAAAAGCACTTTTTATTAGGTCATCCAAAAGTTTAAAACAGATTATCATTTTTCAGATTTCCTGATTTTGTGCGCTGAAGTGTCATTGGAAATGTGAAAATTTGTCTGCTTTAGGCAAACTAAAGATCTCTACAAAAGAAAGAAAATTCAGAGGCTGATACTGGAGTAACTTTGTTTTTCATAAAGGGAAAGGCGTTTAGATAGGATAGCCAGAATATCCAGTAAATCCTGAGATCAATAGTGCATATAAAGGAAATTTCAATGATACAGCAGAGGAAAAAATAGTGAAAGGTAATCAACTGGCATATCCTTGTAACCAGATATATGCAATGTTTGAACATGTGAAACTACTTTTAGATAACCAGTATTAAATAGATATATTATATTTGTTGCATATTGTAGTAATCTTATAGTGTGCTTATATGTTAATTTATGGAACTCCAGCCCATCAAAAATCATCCCCAGCTTTCCATAAGAATACATCAAGTACTTTACCTAATCAATTCTTAACATAGAAGTCTTAATTCTTAATTTGAAAGCATGAATGTGAACAATTGTTATATGATTGACTACAGAAAATGTAACTGTTTGCATGTATCTTTTTTTAATTCACTTGCAAAGGAACTGATTTTGATAATCTAAAACATCTTAAATATACTTCGAAAAACAATTTCTAAGGATTTGGAAAGATTTGTGGATTTGCAAGATTAATATCTAAAAATATTAATGAAAGTTGTCACCAAGGAGCCATGGTGGTGCACTGATTAGAATGCAGTATTCCAGGCAAACTCTGCCCACAGCCTGGAGTTCCATCTTGATGGGGCTTGAGGATGACCTCAAGAAGGTTCCATCCTTCTAAGGTCAGTAAAATGAGAACCCAGATTGTTGGGGGCAATATGGTGACATTGTAAACCATCCAGAGAGTGCTATAAAGCACTTGGAGCAGTATATAAGCTAAGTGCTATTGCTATTATACTCTCCTATTTTATTGTGAGCACAGTGGTCAGAATGAGTACTGCAGGCTACTTCTGCTGACTATCGGCTTCCTGCAGTTTGGCAGTTCGATTCTCACCCGCTCAAGGCTGACTCAGCCTTTCATCCTTGCAAGATCAGTAAAATGAGGACCCAGATTGTTGGGGGCAATATGCTGACTCTGTAAACTGCTTAGTGTAAAACACTGTGAAGTGGTATATAAGTCTAAGGCCTATTGCTATTGCTATTATTCTTTTGGACTATCTTAATTTCTACTCAGTTCCAGTAAAGATTTTAAACTATTGCTTATCAAACAGTTAAAAGATCATTCTAAATTTGGGACAAAATGTAAAAGATGGAGTACCGTATATTCTTCCCTTAAGAAACTAGAAAACTAATCCTGGGGTTTTTTAAGGTTTTTATTTTTTCCAAGAAGAAAATTATGTTGATGTGATGTAGCCATGATCACTACAGTTCAATGAATATCAGCAGCACTAATGAGCATGTGGCAATGTAGCGAAGTACTGAGTAATGAAATATAGTCATACTTTAGTAATGCTGTCCTCTGAGACACATATGCATTTATGATCTATTTAGGAAATGTTGAAAGAGATTAATTTTTTGAGCACTGTAAAGATTGATTAAACTGCCCTAGATTACAGGAGATGGATAGATACATAATACAGTTCTAAAATTATAGATCAAACCATCATGTACATAAATAAACATATGCTCATATAAATACACATTTATATGAATAGACACATGAATATATATATATATATATATATATATATATATATATATATATATATATATATATATGAATAAACATAAACCTGTTTGCTATCTTCTGGCTTTAATAAAATTGTATTGTCATATCTATAATCGTAGTGTGAATAACTTTATAATTACAGTGGAAGATATGACTAACAATACTATTCAAAAGGCAAAGTATTATTCATTTAATACACTGCAGTAAGCCAATAAGTAACTGAAATATGACATTAACATGAGGCTTTTCAGATTGAGTTTTATGAGTTGCATGATAGCTATATATAGGGTTAAAAATAAGGAATAATATTTTGTGTATGTCAATCTTCACACACACACACACACACACACACACACACACCAATATATAAAAAACTTGACATGTTGCTGAGAAAAACAAATTGAAATAGAAAGGTTAAATCAGCACTTGCAATGGATTCAAGAATGGCACATCCTTTCTGGGAAAGAAAAAAAAAATCCTTCCTCACAATGACTTAGAAGTCTCTCTCTCTCTCTCTCTCTCTCTCTCTCTCTCTCTCTCTCTCTCTCTCTCTCTCTNTGTGTGTGTGTGTGTGTGTGTGTGTGTGTGTGTGTGTGAAGATTGATAGGGTATTTCTAATATTTGCCAATTACAGAACATTTTTAGGATAAGTGATTGGTATCTCATATTATAATAATCTTACATGCATAGGATCCTATGGATAAGGCTCCAATTCCATTGGAAATATTGGGATGAAAACACTGTTCTATGTGAACTTGTCTTATGAATATATTAAAAATGCTGCTTGTGAGAACAGAATTTTGTATTTTCAAATCACATAGAACTACAGAAGAAATAAGAAGAGACTTCCCATGGATTGAGTTGGGACACAAAATTGCCATGCCTTGAATCTATTCAATGAAGCTAGTCAGACAGCTTTTGAATCTCCCTACTGGAAATGTTGAATCATTTCCACCTACACATACATCCAACACTAATATATAACATAATTCTTCCGTTTTAGTACTCAGTCATAAAACATAGCCCCTTCTGTTAGTTTTCTTTTTTCCTACCATTTTGTTTTTCATTTTCTTTACAAGAATTCTGTTTTGCCATTTTTTTTCCTTTTACTGTAAATCACAGTGTTTTCACACCTTTTGAATCTGCACTGGCTTTATTTATTTATTGTTTGCTGTGTATCTCTTTATATGAGAGGTAAATGTCCAAACTTTTATCCTCCAGATTTATGCTGAATGCCATATATTCTTTATCATTGGAAGCTTAATTTGAAAAATATTGATCATCAAATTGACTCAGTTCACTTCATTAATTGTATTTGTATAGGGAGATGCATCAAGCATTGGCAGCTTTCTTGCCTAATATAATATACAAAATAAAGACATTCTGAAGAAAAAGGAATGATGAATTCCTTGACACACTCTTATTGCAGATACAATGTATAGGTAAGGAACCAATGAGTTTGTACTAGGAAAATAAAGATAACATGAACTTGCTATTAGAGGAAGAAAGGGTTTTGGCCCCAAAAGCTTTGTTCTTACTTCAATAGTGTAACAATAAAAAGTTAAATATAGAGTAGACAGTAAGAAAAGTCTCTTCTTCTTTTCATGGTAATTTTATACCCATATTCATAAATGCAGATTCACTTTTGTTGTCGTTGATCTTTGTTATTGTTTGTTCAAAAATGCCTGTCGGATTCCCAAAAACAACTGAGAAGCAGGGATAAAAGAGACCACTCCTAACCAAAATATTTTCAGCATTCAGGCTCAGCATATATTTAAATGAGTCTCAGCACCAGACCTACCTAAAATGATAGGAAACACTTCTTTGTATGTCCCTGAACAATTTTGCAGCAGAAGTGAAGCATATATCATTCAGTGTGAGAAAAAGGAGCATTGAGGAGTAACTAGATCAAGAGGGACCATCTGGAGCTCTATTCACTACTGTTGCTTTACTAATAAATACCATATTAGTTACCGTATTTATCGGCGTATAACACGCACTTTTTCCCCCTGAAAATAGGGGGCAAATGATGTGTGCGTGTTATACGCCGATATACGGCCAGCCCGGGTAAATTCGGCCATATTCTTCAATACGGGCCGGCCCCAGCAGTTCCCCTCTCCTCTTTGTGTGTGTGTGTGTGTTTGTCTCTCTCTCTCTCAATTCTCCC
>NW_015386405.1:1059531-1062337 GCF_001527695.2 Protobothrops mucrosquamatus | reverse complement strand
TGCTGCCGCCGCCGCCAGCCGGGGCATAATACGGTAAATAAATACGAGCATGGGGATCCGCGTGTGAACGAAGCCCCACTCCCCCTCCCCTTTTGCTTTCGCTCTCGAGCCGGCGCTTTTTTTTTCTTGAAATTTCCCTCTTAAAATGAAGGTGCGTGTTATACGCCTGTGCGTGTTATACGCCGATAAATACGGTAGTATCTTATGTATTAGCAAAAGCAAGCAAAACGTATTGCAATCCATGCTCCTAAAAGTGCAGCATAGCAGACAGATTGATTGGAAGCTGAGTTAGTCATGATATTACATATCAATGAAAAATAAAACCTATCTGGAAGGCAAGTATTTCAAAATGAATTATGCATTTTCTGAGGTAAGCAGATATTTTTGCAAAGAATTTAGACGTGCAGAAATATAATTAAATGATGATCCAAGGTTTGGCAAGAAAAAGCTTTGAAAAATTGCCAGTTATAAAATGGAAGCTTTGAGTACAGTTCTGTACACAGATGCGAACAGAAAATCCCATGACCCAAATATTAGAGGGGTGACCAATTTTGCTGTTCTTCAGGACTGTTGATTTCACGCTATGGCAGGACATATGTACATTTTTTAGCAGTAATTTGCAGCACAGAAGCTAAAAGGAATATAGTTTTGCTTCCCCATTCTTATTGTAGGCCAGTTCTTACAACATTATTGTTCTTTCTTTGGCAAATATTCCATCATAAGTTTCTAATATCTTTGTTGCTAGCCCCCCCTCTCACTTTTCCTCTCTTCTTACTGATACATTGTTCTTCTTCATAGGTCCATCTGCATTCAGAGAAACCTACATATAGGAACCAACATTATTTTTTGGTTCATCCTCCAGTGTAGGGAAATTACATCCTTTTGTTATAGTACAGTATAATTAACTGCACGTGACTTTTAAAATAATTTCCAAGGCTAAAGTAGAAGCAGTTCCAGGTGCTGTTGGCAATATTCATCACATCTGCAATTTATTCCTCTATGGAGCCACTGCACAATTGCCCTGGTTGGCCCATAAACAATATGTATTGTTCTATTAGAGAGATTCTAAACTCTAGCAAGATACAGTTCATTAAAATAGATAAAAACAACATCAATTTCCTCCTCAAATTCTTCATATCAGATGTAGAAGCATGTACGGTTTTATTGCCATATAACTGCTGCTACTAAATAACATTTCAAGATACACATGTTGTAACTTTCAGATTTTGTTCTCATGGGAACAGTGAAAGATGTATCTATAAAAGCAAATCAGAGATTGTTTCTTGTGATGTTTTTTTGTTCTGTGCTAAAGTATGAGACATAAACACTTAGAAAACAAGTAAGTTACATGGTCAGAAAAAACACCAGATATATAATTTTGTTGTCATTTTATAAAGTGGTAGTTGTATCTGTGCAAATGATGCCTGCTTTCCCACGCCAAAATAAAGTCAAACAAAATGAGTAATCATTAAATATTATTTATGTTTGTCCTTGTTTATTTCTACATTGTCAAATCAAAAATAACAGTGCAATAAAACTACACAACTAATTAAAACATCAATAATATGCATAATTAAAATGAAAAGTGCAAAACATTCAAACTAGCAATACCAATAAATACATAAATAACACAACCAAATGTACATGGAAATGGAACACAACCATTCAGTTGAAATGTAAACACAGCAACAATTAACATGTCCACTAAATGCTCTTCAACAGACTTCTATTTTAAACAGCTTCCAGAACATTAAGATAATGATGCAGCTCTTAATGCCAAAAGAAAGCTCTACAATAAGGTCAAAGCAGTAATTGACTTGGCTTCGTTCCCTTACGTCATATAAATGGCATAACCAGAAACCAGAGCATTCTCAAATGGGCTGATTCAGTTAGGTGAAGGTGTTTCTTCAAGTATCAGAGCACTAAGAGTCAGGATTGCCTGAATTATTTCCTTCCACATTCATTGAAATTCTGATTTTAAATTATTTGATACAGTTATAGAAGTAGCCATAATGTGCTCGTGATATATTATTCTTCTATTTTTGTTTTCTGAGCTTATGTCTGGTGTTTTGTGTACTGTGTGTTTTACTTTAAAAATTCTTGTAAGTTAGCAACGTACATCAGCCTATATGAACTCTGATTTAATCACAGATCAGAATTCCATGAACTGAATTGAATTGAATTGAATCACAGATCAGAATTCCATTAGAATTTAAACTGCATTACAATGCTTCTTCACTACATCATTTAGCCAATGGTCTCATATACTTTGATTAAATCACAACATACACAGAAGCCTCACACAGTTGTATAACCATATCAAGATTTCTTATAATACCAATAT
This sequence comes from Protobothrops mucrosquamatus, assembly GCF_001527695.2. Classification (NCBI taxonomy): domain Eukaryota; kingdom Metazoa; phylum Chordata; class Lepidosauria; order Squamata; family Viperidae; genus Protobothrops; species Protobothrops mucrosquamatus. The sequence goes on along the minus strand of NW_015386405.1, from coordinate 1,059,993 downwards.
AATCAATGTAATTGTGTGTAGTATGTATATATACCCCAACACAAACAAAAGGGAGCTTTTAGGTGATAATTCCACAAAATCACCAGAGGATGGTGAAACTATAATATGATGTAAATTTGTGACAAAAGTGACAGAATGGATTATAATGAAATAGATTATAATGAAAGAAGTTGCATTAGTAATGCAACCAAATAAAATGCAATTTGGAAAAAAATTGCATTAAATTCATTGTGGATAACCCCATAACATATAACATAGAATTATTATTTTTTTTTTCAATATAGAATTTTATTGTTTTTATCATAAAAGAAGAAATACATCACAAGTATTACACAATGATTTATCCCATCCCCCCACCCCCCTTGGACTTCCCAAACCAAACCTAGGCTAACATTCAACTACAAGTAAACAAATATTAATATCTCTAACTCCAAACTCTAAACTTAAACAATCCATCTCCTC
>NW_015386405.1:1035881-1057907 GCF_001527695.2 Protobothrops mucrosquamatus | reverse complement strand
CTCGCCTACATCGTCCATATAGGACGACTCGGGAACTCAACTCCTACCCCGGGCAGCTCACCGATCCCCTTATGCCCAGGGGAAAGGTATCAAGCCGTTTGACAGCAGATGCTGGCTGTCAAACCGGCTTTTACGCAAAACAGGCGGGAGGCAGCAAACAGCTGCGACCAGCGAAATCGCCTGCCACCGGAAGTCCCATAACATAAAATTATTAATGAAAAACACAATGCATTTTACTTTAAGCACTTTTAAGGTTCTAGGATAGAATATTTGGAAGAATTCACAAAGTTCTGTGTTTCTTCCAAAAATCACAAACTCAATGATTCTGGTTGTAGTTCAGTAGCTTTCTCAAGCATCACAAACCATTTCCTATTGTGGAATGACCAGACAGGAATGTGTTTTGTTTTGTTTTGTTTTTTAATGAACATTCTGGTATTCTTTACAATGTTCCATCTCCAAGATCTATGAGGTACAGATAGTCCTCATTTACCAATCACAGCGGGGACCAACACCTCATTATTAAGTAAATAACAATCATCTTATTTCAGTTTTCCTTTGCTTTACAGTCTGTGGACATTGTAAATGTGAGGATTGGTTATAAAGTAACTTTTTCATCACTGTCAAAACAGCAAATGGTTGTGAAAATACAATGTGTCTCAATAAGGACTACCTATATACCTAAGTATTTGACTTTATTTTATTAGATTAAAATTTTTATTTTATTTTATTAAGATAAAGATATTTTTAAATCTATATTAGATATAGATCTGTCTGTCTGTCTGTCTGTCTGTCTGTCTGTCTGTCTGTCTGTCTATCTATCTATCTATCTATCTATCTATCTATCTATCCTTAACTTTTTTGGGATTGCCCTTAAAGATTTTAATCTAAATAGTCAAGTAACTGGTTAAATAAGACTGATTTAAAATAAAAATAAAAATAAATAAAATAAAGTTCCCTCAACCAGTTTAGGATTAAATCTCCATTTTTGTAAATTATTATCTACTATGTTTTGCCTATTCCTCTCTCCAAACATGATCAGGAATTTATTCATTAAACTTTATCACCAACTACTAATATTCATTAATACCCAGATTTATAAAAAAACAGAGTTCTACTTTCAGAACTTCCATCCCAACTTTATTCAAAGGAATAGGATACAAATGGGAATATCATGTTTAATAGTAATAAATAGTGAACTGTAATCTGTAATTGGGATAAAGGGAATTCTTGCATCAAACAGAAAATCACCTTTAGTCTTCCAAAGAGCATAAAATCCTAAAGTATTATCATTACCATTTAATTATCAATATTAATTTCATTTATAGCCCATCTTCTCAAGGGAACTGGTTTCAAGTAAATAAAATATTATACGTGGTATCATTTATACTGCATTTGGAGAGGGTTCTAAGCAGAAAAAAACAGAGATATGCCTTAGATCAGGGATAGGCAACCTTGGCTCTTTTATGACTCGTGGACTTCAACTCCCAAAATTCCTGAACCAGCATGGCTGGCTCAGGAATTCTGGGAGTTGAAGTCCACGAGTCATAAAAGAGCCAAGATTGCCTACCCCTGCCTTAGATGAAGCTGACCTCTACTTTTAGAATTCAGGTGAATACTGTAGCTCTCCCACTGAAATGGCAATGCCTACAGCGAACACTGTTGCTGATCAGGACCCTCATTGGCTCTGCAACTACAAAAAAGAGCATCAGATTTTGTTTAGTTGCTAAATCTGATATTTCAAGGGTTTTTTTCTGTGACAATAGCATGTGTTGCCATAGTCTGGTTTCTCTTCAGATTGTATAAATCTTTCTTGAATGACAAGCCTGTTGAGAGTTACTTGGAGACCCTTCTGGATTGTGAAGCTCCAAATGAACATACTCTGATCCGGTGCCTGCTATGCCATTGTGACAATCTGGTAGATGCCAGTATGTAATGGAATCTAAGGAGAATAATATCCCTTCTGTTCCATTCTACTCTTAATTTATTTTCATTGTAACACTATATAGTATTCTACAAAGTTTTATTTAATTAATTCATGATCGCTAGCAAGAATCTCTGTTCATTTGGATATAGGTGTTTTAGAATTTCTTTAATTACTTTTTTAATTTCTTTAATTACAACCCAGCTGAGAGAGCACCAGGGACCCCTTATCCTTTAGGCCCTGATATTTGTCCAGTTTCTCATACTTATTCTTTCTAATGCTACATCAACCATCACAACAGACCAGGTTCTCCTTGATTTTTTTTATGGAATCTCCCATCTGGACTTGATAGTGTCTAAACTATAGTCTGTGCAGATGTTTCTGTATATAATGCCAACCATCTGGTTGTGACATTCAATGTATGCTATTCCTGCCTGCATCTTACACTCTGCCACTATGTGTTGGACTGTCTCTGAGGCCTCTTGGCATAGTCTGCACCCCGAGTCTTGTCTAGTCTGGTAGACCCTTGCTTCTATGGATCTTTCCCTTAGAACAGGGGTGTCAAACTCAATTTCACTGAGGGCTGCATCAGCATTGCGGTTGCCCTTGGGGGCCCGGGTGGGTGTGGCCAGAGTGGGTGCAGCCTACTGGGTGGGCGTGGATGGAGTGGGTGTGGCCTACTGGGTTGGCGTGGCCAGTTTTACATCATTCGTGTCAAGGGTGCCTGTGGGGGCCTGGGCAGGAGTGTGACAGATCTGAGGGTCTCTGGCAGAAGGGGGTGGGACCAGGGCAAGTGCCAAGGCATGGTCCACCGGGGCAAGTGCCAAGATGGCCACCACAAAATTGTACATTGGCTCCTGGCTGGCCTGGGCCAGGGCCAAGGCAGCGGGGGCCGTTCCCTCACTGTTTCCAGGATGGCTTCACGGGCCACATGAAACCACTTTGTGGGCCGCATCTGGCCCCCGGGCCTTGTGTTTGACACGTCTGGCTTAGAACTATTGTGCTGCTAGGTCCAGTGCCTCAGTACTGTTTTTTAGTCCAACCCTTTCCAACCACCACTAAGATTTCCCAATATCAACCACCTCATCTATCTGTTGATGGTAATATAGGGCATGGTCTTGTCTTGCCATGATACTTCCTCTGTTTGATTTTTCTCTCATGTCTACTGCTGTCTCAGGCATTTTCTCAGTCACTCTTTGGAAGTCCCTCTTATTGATGTACTCCTGGATGCTCTGGGTTTTATCCAAGAGAGTGGCTTTGACCAAACCAGACCTGCCTCTTACTGGCTGGTATATAGTCTCTGAGTGTTGGCCTTGGGATAAAAAAAAATTGTACATTGTGAGGAGCTTCCAGGTCTTCACACCAGCAGCCTCCTTTGTCCAGCTCATTATGCTGGCAGGGTATCTGATGAGTGGCAGGCCATATGTATTGTTGGCATGGATATTGTTCTAACCATTAAGCTAAATCCTCAGGATCTATCTTATCCTTTGGTAGGATTTGAACCCAGTTCTCTTGCATCAAAGACTAATGCTCTAACTACTATGCTTTTCAACTGCTCATACTATACATACACACACACATATTCATACACCCACACATACATACATACATATATACATACAATAATAACAATGTTTAAAAAACCATTCTGAGGAGGAGGCAGTTTTAGTGATGACACAGAAATGTTTTGGAAATTAAGAGAGGACAAGTGGAGCCTCATAAAGAGACTAAAGATTGTTTTGGAAAATAATTTTGGAAAATTAAAAATATGATTATTTAATTTTGCTGACAAGTGATATTGAATTCCTCAATCTTCACTATGCTTATTTTGCAAAAGTTATCACAATAATATTATTTCTTTCTTTCTTTCTTTCTTTCTTTCTTTCTTTCTTTCTTTCTCAAAGTGCTTATTTTTGAAGCTTTCTATTTTTGTACTGAAATACAGACATGTATTGAATATAATAGGCCTATACAGGACATTTTAAATTTGCCTTGAAATTTGTGCTATGGAAACAATGCAATTTCTGCTATGAAGATGAAGAGATAATGGGATTTGCCTGAATCAGATATTTCATATTACTTTGTATAGCTTGATCATTTCTTGCAATAACTACAAGAGGCTTCTGCTTATGTGTTATGCATTGCAGAAGCCTCTTATATTGCTTACAGCAGTTGGTGGCTTTAAAATCAATGTAAAAAGGCAATGCCTTACTGAAGTCTTTGTCCCAAACAAGCACCCTCCAAGACCTGCAAAATCCTAGAACAAAAAACTCACTAAAACTTTCCAAATCGTCTTAAAGAGGTCACACATGTTTAAGTAATTCTCCTCACATGTTACTTTAACAGTAATAATGTTGCTGACAATATTATTTTGTCTTATATAGTTGGGTTGCATTTTTTATTTATTTTATCATGTGTGTGCATAAGTATGTATACATAAATAATGAAATGAAATGAAATGTGTATCCACTGTAGCATGATTTTCCAAAGCTATAATTCAATATGAAGGAGCATTTTCTTGAACATTCATTTAAAAAAGGGAGATTGTGTATTGTGTCAGTAGATCTTTGTAGTATTCTGCTGAAATACTAGCACTTGGCACCTCTACTTTCAGGCAACTTTCCAGCTGACTAGCAAACAGAAATAATGCACATAGAACAGATGGCCAGAACAGCCTTCAAAATAATAATAATAGTAACATGTTGAGATGTCTAATGTGTTTTGTTGAGGGCAGGATTTCTATACTCAATATTCAGAACTTGTATTCACAACTTAATATCCACCTTCAGTGCTGGGAAAATTTATCTATAATCACCACTGAAAGTAAAGACAACACTCTAATACCTGGGGAATAAAGTTTCAGATTTGGTTTTCCCATTTTCACAAATACTAATCACACTTGCTTGTTTGTACCTCCAACAGTTCACAGTCCATTCTTTTGGATCTTTAACACATTTTTTTCTTAACAATAAGAAATGTTACCATCATCCCATATTATTTATGACTCAGATGGCTTGCTTTGTTACACTTTTTTATATATACATTGCTTTCTTGCAATACATTTTTTCCACTAAATGTGTATACAAAAATGTGTCCATTAGGAGACATGCACACAGGAACATACATTTTCTTTTACAATTTTTTCAATCACAAACTGGTAGAGAAATGAGATAATTAGAAAAAAAAAGTAATTGATTTATAGTTACTATCCAAAAACCAATTTATTATAATAGTTAAGGCAACTAGAAAACAATGAGTTATGGTCCCACTTGAGGCACAAAGCCAGCTGGGTGATCTTGGACCAGTCACTTCCTGTCAGCCTTAGGAAGTAAGCAGTGGAAAAATCATTCTGAAAACGTGTCATGAAAACTACAGGAACCCATCCAGGCAATTGCTAAGAGTGAACATTGACTTGAAAGCATACACACACACAATTACTATCCCGATTTTTCTTGGAAACAACAACAACAGTACACTATCATACCTAATAAAACGGGAATCCTGATTGAGATATTAAATAAAGTTAATATGGGGACTTCCTTTAATTTCATTCAAAATAAGGAAGATATTTTTTCCCGAGCAATTTGGAGGTGGATAGGAATACAAAATACATATAGTTGGCCATCACTTTCTTCCTATCGGTAAAGGGAAAGACAGTATTAATGTTTTATATGGCCTGAAAGAATTTTGCATGGGAATAGAAACAATTGTTTATTCTTTATCATCAAGCAGGTATCCATCAACCAAATATTATATATTTAACATAGGATACTCAATTGTGCAATATATGGAAATAACTATGACACATAATTAACTAGATAAGGCTCAAACATATTCTGGAATATAATGGAATTCTTTACATAGAATTTGCACTGTGTTCTATCTATGAATTGTGTCCGGTTAGTAGCATCTAGGATCAGTATAAGGCAAAATATTCAAGATGCTGTTAATGCTCACTGTAAAAAAATTAATGAGGACATGTTTAATTAATTTGAATGAATGAGTAACTCTTCATCTTGTGCAAGATCTTTGCAGTTGTGCTTCCTTTCCCTAAAGATAATTAAGTATAAAATGTCAAGACTTATGTAGATAATCACATTGTAAAACCAATGATCCTGTTGCATGTGTGTGTGTGTGTGTTTGTGTGTGTGAGAGAGAGACACTTAAGACTGTTTACAGCTGCAATAGAAAAAAGAAAAGAAAATTATGAACAGAATATTAAGTGTTGCAGTAAGAAGGTTAAGATAAGATTGATTATCTAATAGGATGTTCCAAAATGAAGCATTACTGACTTATGTGATTTAAAGATAATTGCCATTAAACCAGGGAGCTCAATTTCTAGCTGGAGATGAAGCAGGATTAGGATCTGTTGTGGTGGATCTTAGTCCTGTTCTAAAACCAGTTACAGACATAAATGTATAAGAAGTGCATCTGAATGCAATACTGCCTGGTTCAGAAAGTGGTATTTTAGATAATAATAATAATAATAATAATAATAATAATAATAATAATAATAATAATAATAATAATAATAATAATAATAATAATAATAATAATAAACTGCTTCCATCCTGCGATGATATCTGTAATACCATCAAACATCCACATCTGCCTATCCCAGGTCCTGGGAAAGGACTCGATAGGTAGACAAAATGCCAAATCCAGTCTGAACATCTGGCTGACTGCGATGATCCATAATAATAATAATAATATATTTAAGAAAATCTGCAATGAAGGTTGTGTTCAGCATTTACAGAGTTTATAATGCCAATTGTCAGAACAATTTCCCTTTAATGCAATTTTCACAATGTCATTATCAAGTATGAAATTTCCCCGATGTGGCATTTTTAAGCATACATTTTCGTGTTGTACTAAAATGTATGTTTCATTTTCACTCTCCTAGCACATGTGGCAGGATGCTAATATTGTGACTTTGTTTATAAACCTTTAAGTTTTGAACATGGTTGAGGGAAATGCTAAACCTTTCATGAAGTATACAGTGAAACCTATTTCTGTATTTTATGTAAATAGTGCATAATTGCTCCAATCTCTACCCAAGTTCCCTAAAATGGGACCAGCCATGCATTGAATATAGCCAAAATAATTATAATGGTGAGTTCCAGCAAAGCTGTGTGATGTTGAGTTAAATAGATAAAGAAAAATCAAAAAGGGTGTTGGGTGTCTTAGGGACATTTGAAGTTTTCATTTAAAACTAACACTATTTAGCTTTTTTTTGCTTTCAGGAAAATACAAATGTATGAGTAAATATTAATATACTAATGTTAACATACTAACATACAGATCATACTAATCACTGGGAGTGGTATCATAGACCCAACCATGGCAATGAAAGAAGACCAACTATTGTCTGGTTTCACAAAGTTGACAATCAAGATGACCCCTTCAACTATCATGTCTGCTTTTCAGTGCTACATGCCTTACTGGTGATTCATTGATTAAGTGTCATTAAGTTAGTGTAGACTCTTAGCAACCAAAGAAATAGAGTTACTCCAAGATGATCTGTCTTCAAATTGGCCTTTTAGATCTGTCAACGATGCGTTCATTGCTGTTGTAAACAAGTCCATCAATGTCTTCTCTTTCCTTCCACTTTTCCCAGTTTTATAGATTTCTCAAAGAAGCTGGGTACTTATATATTATGTGCAAAATGCGATAGCTTTGAGTCTAGTTGTTTGTGTCTCACATCTGGATTTTTTATTATTATATAATACATGTTTTGTTTTCTTGGTTATCCATGGTTTCTTCAGGGGTTTTCTCCAGCAATGGATACAGAATGGTCAAAACTTCTTCTATCCACCTTGTTCAAAGTCCAACTTTCATTTCCATAAGGTGTCATAAGGAAAATCATTACTTGCATGATTCTGATTTTTTTAGATATACAGTAGATACATCACTGTATCTGAATATCTTTTCCATTGCTATTTTACCAAGTACTGGTCTGCATATTTGTTGACTGCTGCTTCATATCCTGATTATTTTGAATCCTAAAAAGCAGAAGTTATTTATTACTTCAATATCTTTATTGTTAATTCTAAGGTTACTTATGTATTTGCTGTCATTAGTTTGCTCTGCTTTATACTTAATCTTAGTTCCATTTTTTCCCATTCAGCTTCTTGGATTTCATTAGTAGAGTTACCTGATAATTTCCATTTTTGGCTATTAGGCTAGTGTCATTAGCATAGCATATATTATATCGATATCAGCATAGAGTTGCTTGAATAGTGAGATGGGTAGCATATAAATTTAATAAATAAATTATTGAGGTATCTTTCAGCCTAGACTTCCTCAATATATACATACAGTAGACCAACTTCTCCAGATTATTGTGTCTTCTCCAGATTTGCTGGGGCAGTTTAATTAGAAACCTTTGTAGATTTTCCCTCTGTTCTGTGTCATGTTTCTAAAGATAATCCATCAATTCCAATGGCCTTCCACTGTGCAATAAATTGAGGTGTCGATTTGATTTAATCTTCTAGTACTAGAACTCCTTGTAAATAGAATTGTCTGAGACTATAAAAATAGGTTCAAAGGAAGTGATAGAAGAGGTAAGAATCAGGCTGTTTTGGATATGGATTTAAAATTGACAGGTTATAAGAATGATATTGACAAAGATGGTATACAGCAGGCATGTCAAACTCATGATGTCACGTGATGTCGTGCAACGTATCGGGCCAATTTTACCATTGCCGGCAATGGGGTGGGTGTGGCTTCCATGTGACGCGTCCGGCCCACGGGCCAGCAGTTTGACATCCCTGGTATACAGGACTTAGATATGATCTTTTAATAGCTAAACCAGAAGTGTTACTTGAATGTGTGGATCCAACTTAGAGAGTGACTTGGACAATCTTCTCACTTTAGATTTACAAAAGAGATGTGTTATACCTATGAAGGAATTTCAGAAAAAAAGATAGGGAGAAAAAAGAAATCAGTTTTGAGACATTACTTAAAAGGAATAAAAATCAATATTTTTAAAAGTAAAAAGGTTTATAAAGTTGGTTTATTTGACCAAGGTTAAAATGTATATGATCTTTTTTCAATTTTTAATGGTTTTTTCTTGATAGGACTGAATGCTGAAAGCTTAAGTATTTGTTTATATATAAGTATGGGAAGAAGAGATTTTTTGTTAAATTTTTAGAGAAAGTGATAAACTATGATATTAAAAGATGAAGAGAAGTTGATAAGAAATGAATTTGTGGGATATCGTTTGAAGGGAATAAAGATTAAAAAAATTGGAATGTTCTTGGAGTCAATTTGAATGAGGCTTTAAAGATTTGTTTATAAATATGATATAAGACATCAGAAGAGTTTCATTGTTGTACTTTTAATGAAAATAAGGTACTATGTAAAGGTAAAATGAAAGAATATAAAATTGATTTACTTGTTTAAAGTTTGTTCGTATTTATTATTTGTTTATATACATAGGTTATTATCCTGGTATTTCTTAAAAGACTTTTGCTGATTAAGATTGAATGATAACATAATGAAGGTATTTTTGCTATTAGATAAGATAAGGGATGAAGAGATTTTTGGTTGAAATATTAGAAAAGGTGTTGTTTCTGAAATTGTTTGTATTTGTCTTGATGAAGGGGAACATCATTCCTTTGTATTTTTTCTTTTTTATTTATTTTTTCTTCCATTTTCCCTTCCTTTAAAGAAGATATGAGTCACTTGCTTTGGGGAATGCTTAACCCATTCTAAATTTTAAAAGGAATGAATAAGTAGTAGAGACATAGTAAAGAACTCCAGTAGAAGTAATCAATCCCAAAGGCAAAATTGGATCAAGGACTTTAATTTTTCATAGTAGTTCTTGATTTGACTTTCTGTCTCTCCCTCCCCCCACTCTCTCTCATCTTTTCCTCCTCACTTCCTTGTTTCTCTTTTGCAATTAGCTATGGCTACATTTTTCTTTTAAAAAGACAGATATGTTTTCCCAACATCCCACACATGATCAGACTATTCAATCTGAGCTAACAATGAGCCAATTAAAAAGATTCCTTTCCAATTTAAAATATTATACATGAAGGCTTTCTGATTTTAGCATGACAACCTCATATTCCCAGTGAGATAGAAATAATAATGTTGAATGCAGAAAACTAAATTTTGCGGCTCAAAATGAAATGAAACAGTGACATCCAGGAGAATGGAACACATTTGGGAAAGATTTGATAGATAGATGGAAATTCTGCTGAGCAGAGATTTATATAAATCCCCAAGAAATTACTAGATTAATTTCATAGTGAAACATGCATCTATCCAGATTCTGAACATATGGCAGCTAGTCTTCTAGAAATGGATGATGATTCTGTGTAATCCTGCTGTTCCGGATTCCAAACTCAATGGAGAAAGGAAGGGTCCATTTGTGGCAAGATGTTATAATATCATTTATTCTACAAAATCACAAGGATGAAATGTGAACTCAGTAAAAAATTATATGAATTTCATGGACCTAAATATGCCATTACTTGTGCTATACATCTTATCATGAATGCCCACAGGACTACAGATACAAGTAGCCATGAATCTATTATGTTATCAAGACCTGTGTATTTTACAGGACTGTAAAAATTATTGAATATCATATTCTCATTATTATTATTATTATTATTATTATTATTATTATTATTATTATTATTATTATTATTATTATTATTATTATTATTATTATTTCAGCAGTACTCTTTATCTCTGTAAAATGATTTTTTGAGATCCTTCTTTTGTGTGTTTTTAAATTTAGGCTAATGTAAATTTCTATCAACAAGGCTTATGGGTTTTTTAATTGATTAAAATTGGGACTATTTTGTGTTGGGACTACTGTTTATCAGCATTATATTATCAAAATCCAGAGTTAGCAAAAGAGACTGTGATATTTTTCAACAGATTTGCTGGTTAAGGCAATATATTTTTTTGGCTTTTTATAATATGATAATTTACTAATTTAACTACTATTTCGTTTGGCCATTGTTGTGAACTTGCAGCTACCACTACTACTACTTTATACAGGTCCATTTTATTCACTAGTTAGATTTGACAGAGAGGCCTTTCAGATTGTCACTCACCCTAGTCACTTCATGACTGGACTACTGATAAATGTTCTATTCACAGCTGAACTGAAGACCAGCTGGAAGCTACAGGTGGTTCAAAATGCAATAGTGTGCATATTAGTGAGCACTTCTCATTATAACCATGTCTCCTTGCTGCTTCACAAGCTTCATTGTTTACCACTCAGTGTCTGGGTGGTTTAAAGCTGATGCTCATCACCTATAAAGCCCTTCATGGCATATGGCATGGTTACTTGAGGGAAAGCTTGTGTCCAAATGTTTCTGCCTGTCCTGTATATTCAAGCAGACTGGATCTCTTCAGTTCAGTCTCTTCCAAGTCCCTTTAGTTAAACATTGTCTTCTTGTAGAACCAAAGAGGAATGCCTCATCTGTTGCAGCACATGGTCTCTGGAACACAATCACCCCAGAATACAGATGGCACCCATTCTTGAAATGTTCTGTAGGTTCTTCAAATCCTGCTCTGTTGCCAGGGCTGGGGTCATAAGATCTCTGGAACACTGCTGGATATTTGTTATCTCGTTTTGTCTGGATGGTCACTTTCATTTCTAAATTATATATTCTTCTAAAAATTGTCAGCTGCTCAGATTCTTCTTGGCGTCAGGTGTCAAAATCCAATAAATAAATAAGAGCTGTTTAAAAACAAATTATTTACATACAACTGACACAGCTACCAGACATTTGGCAAAAGGAGAACATGTTCTCCTTTATGTCTTCATATACTCTTTCTGGCAGACATTGATTTAAAATCAAATATTATCCAGCTTTTTTTAGTGTCTTGGTTTTGTTTTAGATTATTTTCTCATTACTCATTCAAACTTTTGCACACTGTGACCTTGTAAATTGCCTGTTTTTTTTTCTTCCCTTCATCTGTCAATAGACTCAATAGATTTACATTATTTATTTGCTGATTCCAGCAGTCAGCTTTAATCCAGCCTCTTCAAATCTACGATCACTGTAGTTTGTAGATCATGTGACTGCGGTGATATATTTATATGGTGAAATTTGAGAAGCGCATCATTGATTATATGTTATCACTAGCACGTCTTCTGGAAAATAAAGATTTCTTAGGGAAAAATGCAATTGAAAAATTAGTTTTTCTAGTTTTTTAGATTGTACAGTACTTCAATCTCCTGATACTGTAATGGTCTAATGCAGAGCATATATTTTCATCAAGTTTTGTCTCTCTTCAGCAAAGATCTGAAAGGCTTGGAACTGGTTCACTTTCTAAATGTGTTTGTGATATGTGTCAACTTTAATCCTGATGTGTGCATCTCAGACAATATTTTAGCATGTAACATAACAGTATTGAAATTTAAATCTGCTAAAGAGCTTGATAGCTGTCTAATTTGAATTGCTATTTGTATTGCATTTTACTAAAGTTGAATTATAATGAAACAGCTCTCTATATCGGCATAGCTTGCTTTTTATTATGAGAAATCTGTATCTGATCTGCATATGAAGGTATTTGTAGTAGTTTAAAAAACACCATCTATTTTGTAACAAAGTGTACATCATTTCAACCAGCTCACATTTAATTCAGATTGGTAGTTGCAGGAAGATGGACTGCCATCATCCTTATTTTTAGAGAGCTGAGTCAAGTTTCTAATCATGACCTAGTTTAGGTTAGGTGACATTATTGTTGTAACTTATGCACATCTGGTACTATTCAACAATGCACTTACACAATCTTCCTTTAAGATATGCTGAAAGCATGGGGTCCAAGCAAAGGGATGGAAAAGGTTTTCTTGATGGATCTCTGGTAATATTCTGATACTGGGAGTCACTTCCATGTTTTTATAATGGTGAATTTAATATTAAAATTTGGATGACTTTACTACAGAAGCATCTTCATTGGCAACCCTTTCCCACCTCTAACTTTTTCTCTGTTCCATGAAGTAAGTTTCCTCAAAGAGGATAGAATATGTAAGGAATAGGGATAGCCAACAAAGGTCCTTGAAAAGCTGCTGGAGACAATATTACCTGCAGTGGCATATAAGAGGAATGATTCCTGATGGGTTCCTATCCTAAGTAGAGCTTCCTATTCTGGCTACGCTTTTCTCAGAAATAAATAAAACATGCATTGTACTTCCTTTTTGGAAACCCAATCTTCAAATGGGGCAACAGGCAGGAACCTGCCAGTTACTATCTAATTAGCTTACTAGATATCTCTTTTAAGCTTTACCCCAAACTTGTCAAGTAAATTGAAAAATTGAGAGAAAAAGAAACCAATTTTTTTTCTACCTGCAACAGTCAAGCTTGAAAAACAACATAGTACAGAGAGCCACTCTGAAGGCTCCTGTTCAGAAATGTAGCAATGGATATACAAACCACACTGTTTCATTAATTGATCTCTGGTTTTGGTTCATTTGACAGTCCTTGAACATGGAGGAAACTTACAAGGATGGACATTACAAGGAGCCTTTTTAAATTAATAATTGGGATCCCAAGGGTCTCTGTAACATCCTTCCTACTGGAGAGAGGAATCAAACAGGACTCCTGCTTTGGTATTATATGATGTCATAACAGCCATGAAGTCACAAAGCTTCTTCGCCCCCTCACCACAGTTAACTCCCATCATAGGCAACATAAAGATAGGAGTATAAAAGCTCCATGTTCAGTCTCAAGTATATTTATATAAGACTGAAAAAGACTAGAGTTCTTGCCAGTTAATGCTGGAGATATTAAGCAAGGTAAGCCGTAATCTCACTTAACATAAGAGTATTCCTATGTTCTTGATATTCTTCCATAAAGTTAAAATATTATTGGCTGTAAACTCAGCAGCTCCTTTTATTCAGTCAAAACATGGACTTTGCATCTGTATTCACCTCTCTTAGTATAGCTTTCAATATGCTTCATTACTAATGACATTTCTGAATAATGACAATTGCTTACTTATTATTTCTGAGCTTTTGCATTAAAACGAAAGTAAGTGGATATTCATTGCAGAGAAAATGAAATAGGAAACACTGGTAAGGGAAAATATACTTAACAGTTATCTATAAACAGTCTTCACATTTAACACAGTCCAGAAACTAGTATTAAGACAATGGTTTGATACCTTTGTTCAGTCTTGCATATTTTTCCAGGAAAGTATTAACAAGCAATTGTGAGCTGATCTTATAAATCGTGTGCCACACTTGACTGCATTTTATTATCTAATCATGGTCCTGTTGTCACAGAGTTCCATGCACATTTATTCTGAGAATACTCAAAGGACACATCAAGTTCTGCTGAGTTGGATCATGAAATTGGTCGTTAGAGATGAAGGACAAGAAATGAGAGATGCAATGCCAATTCAATTAAATAATTTTCATGATTCAATCACAAAAACATCACAATCAATGGCCAAAGAGTAGTCCCTCCTCTTCTCCCGCCTTCTTTCATCGTCTCAGTGAAACAGCCAAAACATGAAGGGAACTTTTTTCCCCTCATAGAAATTACTATATTTTGTACAGAATGGAATATTTTCATCACAACTTCATGGTTCTGGTTTGAAGAGTGAGGAATTCTTGATATTAAATTGAATCCCAATGCCAAGAGGTCAGCCTCATGGATTCCTAAATGAAGAGTCAGGTATAGACTCTGAAAACAATGGGGAGAATTTCAAAATATTCCGATGTAGTAGTGTTGGGTGTTTTGAGCATTGCTGAAACATGGTCAAAACTGAACAGCCTTTCAGTATAAGATAAGGGTAAGAGAAATATCTTATCAATACGCTGGAGTCATGTGACAGATTCCAGATTCTGGAGTACACTTCATTTAAGACTTTGGTTTCTAAAAGTAATATCTCTGAGAACAACCCTCAAAAAATAAAGGGATGGGCTTCAGGACTCTTATATGTAGCCATTTATTTGGATAAACAAAAAATTCTGACAATTGCAGTAGTGGGGTTACAGAGATTGATTGTATTTTAAAAGTTCAAATTACTAGATTTCATCAACTTGGATGCTAACTTCCTGACAACCTAAATAGTATAATTTAAATAACATGATACAATTTAAGGAAAGCATAAATCCAGGAGGAAAATACATTAGTATGTGTTTAGTACTGTGGCATTAAGCTCATGAGGCTAAACTAGATAGAAGAAAGAAAAGAGATTTAATTTTATCATATGTTATCTTTGTGCAAACAAGAAGTCTTGCTAATACATGGGCAAATAGATAGAAATATACTATGTTCCTTTTTTGCTTAGGTTTCCAGTTAGCCAACAGTCTTTAAATTTCCTTCATTTAAGAGGTAATTATGGGTGATCCTGCTTAGTTATAATTAGGTCAATTTATTATTTATAAAAAGTCATTCAAACAATGAACCAAATTAAATAAAATATTAAATCATAAAGGCAAGCACATTCAAATCATAGTGAGAGCAACTATTAAATTTCAAATAATCTTTCCTATAGTTGAGAGGCTATTCCTAAAAGTTGAGTGTTCAGTTATGATTTGTATTGGACAAGATCTTCCTCAAGAAATATTTTTTCACTAGCAGATTACTCTAGAAAAACCAATTTCCAGTTTAGGTGGATCTATGCAGAGGTCCTCCTGTTCATTCAATCAGTGCTTCATACAATAACTGACAATTAAATAGGAAGTTTATCCTATGGATACAATTTACTTGGACTTCAGTAAGTCATTTAATAAAGTAGACCAGGGCTTTTCAACCAGTGGTATGGGTACCACCTGTGGTACATTGGCACCTAGCAGGTGGTACGTGACCATCCTAAAAAAGTGGTAGCAGGGGAGGGGAATGAGCTGAACCGGTGGCAGCACCGCACAAGCCTGAGCGAGAGATAGCTGGAGCTGCTGGGCTGTCAGGGCTCAGTGGAAGCACCAGGATCAGTGCCAGGCTCCAGCTGGAGCTCAGCGCTGATCCAGGTGCTTCTGCTGAGCCCTGAAGAAGTGCTGATCAGCTGGAATGTTGCAGCATCTCCAGGGTCTTGTGATTTACATTCAGATGCTTGGCAACTGATTCATATTTTTGATGGTCACAGTGTCCCAGGGTTATGTGAAATGACCAAAACCTGCTGCAACCACCCAGCAGATGGGGGAGAATAAAAACCAAACACCCCCCATCCCACCCCCACTGCCAATCCTCAACAGAAATACTCACAACAATGAAAACCTCGGACAGGAGGAAGAGTTCCACCGGGTGGGCAGCTGCTGTGGCTTGGGGGGCATTTTTTTCAGTGCTATTGTAACTTCGAACAGTCACTAAGTGAACTGTTGTAAGTCGAGGACTACCTGTACTTTATCACTTTTTCCTCTTTTTTGGGTTACGTTTTTGACACCTTGCTAGGTAACTGGTGATAGTCGGATATTGCCATATCCTAAAAGTGGTACAATGGGTGAAAAGGTTGAAAAGCCCTGAAGTAGACCACAACCTACAACTTGATAAGATAGAAAAATGTGGGTTAGACAGCATCACCACCAGAAGAATTCGTAGCTGGCTGACTGGCCATACTCAGCGTGTGGTCCTCAATGGAACTGCATCTACATGGAGGGAAGTGTGTAGTGGGGTGCCCCAGGGCTATGTTCTAGGCCCAGTGCTCTTGAACATCTTCATCAATGATTTGGATGAAGGGATAGATGGGGAACTCATCAAATTTGCAGATGACACCAAGCTGGCAGGAATAGCCAACACTCCAAAAGACAGGCTTAAGATACAGAAGGAACTTGACAGACTTGAACATTGAACGCAATCTAACAAAATGAAATTCAATGGTGAAAAAAGTAAGGTTCTACATTTAGGCAGTTTTGGTCACCACAATGTAAAAAATATGTTGAGACTCTAGAAAGAGTACAGAGAAGAGCAACAAAGATGATTAGGGGACTGGAGGCTAAAACATATATAAGGAATGGTTGCTGGAATTGGGTATGTCTAGTTTAATGACGTGAAGGATGAGGGGGGACATGATAGCAGTGTTCCAATATCTCAGGGGCTGCCACAAAAAAGAGGGAGTCAAGCTATTCTCCAAAGCACCTGAAGACAGGACAAGAAGCAATGGATGAAAACTAGCCAAAGAGAGAAGCAACCTAGAACTAAGGAGAAATTTCCTGACAGTTAGAACAATTAATCAGTGGAACAACCTGCCTCCAGAAGCTGTGAATGCTCCAACAAGTTTTAAAGAAGAGACTGGACAGCCATTTGTCTGAAATAGTATAGGGCCATGGTGGCAAACCTATGGCACGCGTGCCACAGGTGGCACGCAGAGCCCTCTCTGTGGGCACGCGCACCATTGCCCCAGTCCTAGGCCTTCAGCTGGGTTTTATAAAACCTTTTTGCTTTAGGCCTCCGCCACCGTGTGCAAAAAAAAAAAAAGGTTTAATCAATCAATTTCAACTTCTCATGGGGAAAAAAAAAGATCTCACAAAGTTGGAATTGATTGAACTTTTTAGTCCCACCCAGTCTGCCATTACCACTGCAGCCATGCCCACCCAATGGGCCACGCCCACCCAATGGGCCACATCCACCCAAATGGCCATACCCACCCAATTGGCCATGCCCATCTGGCACCCGACGATACATAAGTGGGTTTTGGGTTGCAGTTTGGGCACTTGGTCTCTAAAAGGTTCACCATCATTGGTATAGGGTTTCCTGTCTGAACAGGGGGTTGAACTAGATGACCTCCAAGGTCCTCATTTACCAACTGAAATCTGTTCCTTAAATGGGAAGTAAAATGGTCACTAAGCAAACAGTCATTGAGTCAGAGAGACAGAAAGACTGTAAAGATCACTGGTTGTTCTTGTCTCACATACCTAAAGTTCTCTTCTACAGTGTCTTGTGCTGTCCCATTTTTTTTTCATTTTATTTCCCCCTTGCAGGGCAGACAGATTGCTTAAAAAAAGCTGTCTCTTCCTGGACTGCTTTTCTCCATACTTCCCTAAAAAGAACTAATTGAAAATGAATTAAGCTCAGTCTGTGACCTTAAGTAATTGATTAGAACCTTCTGGCCAGCTTGCACCGATGTCTGAAACTTACCAAATATTAATCACTTTCACAATGAAGATACGATGGAATTTATCTACGAAAGGGGAGGTGATATAATGAATTATAGTAATACAGCAGGTTGTGGGGGGAAAGGGAGCATATTTCATGGAGGAGGGCAAGGCAAGAGACAGCAGTCTGAAGCTGGCTCATGGGGAGAGAAAGAGATTCCAGATATCCACTCTCTAGAGCAGGCATGTCAAAGTGCCGGCCTGTGGGCCAGATGCATCACAGTGAAACCACGCCCATCCCATTGCTGGCAATGGGGTGGGCATGGATTTGGCGTGACGCATCCGGCCCATGGGCCGGCAGTTTGACATGCCTGCTCTAGAGTCTCCCAGGGTATATCCATTAGGTTAGGGTGGTACAGGTTTAGTCTGGCAAGATTCTCCTGATATGATGTATGCAAATAAAGAACTGAAATTTGTCTGGATTATTTTATGTAGCTCTTATGCTAGGCCTGACAGAGGTCTTGTTCTTAGGCACACGAAATTTGACTGTAAATACACATGTTGGTAAGAAGATGATTTTTAAAAAATAGTACTACTGTCATATTTATAAACTATTGTTAAGTGAGGCAGCTGCTAAACAAGGAGTGGCTGCATCTCTTGATTGACAGCTTTCTTAGCTCACTGCAAATAGAGTCAGAAGAACGCATGTTTGGGTAACTTATCTAATTGCATTGCAAAAGAGAATTTTGTGTTAGATTTACATTTGTAAATTAGATTTAAATGAAACTGCATTTTGTTGGGTTTTAGTTTAGTTTATTTCCTACTTATTAGGATATTTTAGCTTCAAGGGTATCTTGCTCAACCAAGGGGATAAGAGGATCTTATGCTTCTAGAAACTGAGGATCATGAATCAGCTTACCATTTTTTTTACAAATAGTTTCCATCAAACCTGTGAAGAGCAACAATTTCCCTGCTTAATCCAGACCAGAGAGAGACCCAGTTTCAAAATTTTCCCAGCTGTAGTGGTTCGTGGACTAGTCACTGCTTCTCAGACTAAATAACCTTCAAATGATATTGTGGCAATAAAATAGCTGAAAGTGAGGATAAATAGTATTTAAAACAGTAACATTTTCCTTTCAATCCCCATCTCTCTCCTTTTCTGAATATCAAAGGTTGTGCTTTGGTTTGGTCTGGAAGAGATTAATAATGGCCACTTCAGATTGCTATTTGCTTTCAAGTGGAAAATGAATTCAGTTCTCTCTTTTTCTTGGTGGAGAAAGGTGAGCAATACAAAGAGGCAGCCGAATTTTCACTAAATTCCAAGCCAGCTATTTTGTCAGCATATTATGCCACTTCAGCTATTACCTAGAGAAAAGTCTCAGTGTAGGTACTATATCATTAAGTGTCATGGTTTCATTTTATATAGAATATTCATGATGTTCTTTTTTGTCATTCATGGCTTGATCATGCATATTCATGGTTATGCACAAGACTAATTTGTGAATATTCATGCATTCCTAGTGATGAAATGAGGAAACATCAATACATAATTCATACAAGCAAAATATAGAAGCTATTTTTTTTTAAAAAAAAAAAGAACAGTTACATCTTATAACTTGTGTAGTTACTGTTTTTCCTCTTCAAGGCATCTTTCATGTTTTCCAGTTCACCAGTAGAATATTATCTCCCAGATTTTGTTATGTATTTTAAAGACCCCAAATGTTTCACATTTAATAACAAATCTCACAGAAACATGAGAGCCAGTTTGGTCTAGTGCAGGGGTCCTCAACCTTGGCCACTTCAAGACTTGTGGACTTCAACTCTCGGCCAAGGTTGAGGACCCCTGGTCTAGTGGTTAAAGCACCAGACTTGAAATCAAGAGACCGTTAGTTCAAGTGTCGCTCTAATCAACTCACAGGGTTGTTGTGGGGAAAGTAGGAGGAGGAAAGTGTGTTAGATATTTTTGCCACTTTGAGTTATTTGTAAAAATAATAAAGGTGGGATATAAATAAATAAATAAATAAATAAAAAGGTCTAGAGTTCATTTTATTAGAACAACCATGCACTCCAGCTCCCACGTCAAGGCAGGGAGAATGTCCTACCCAGCAATTCAGCAACATCATTCAGCAATTCACCCAGCAACTTTGAACCACTTCATTCCAATTATGCTCCCTTGGACAGATTTCCATAACTTTTTCATAATACAATCCCACATCATAAGGGAGTTTGGCAGGCCTACCAGAGCATAAATTCACATGATTTTTTTTTAATATCATCTTGTAGCCATTTAGTGCAGCGGTTCTCAACCTATGGGTCAGGACCCCATTTGGGGTCGATCGACCATTTCACAGGAGTCGCCAAGCAAGGCTGTCCGCCATTTTTTCCCCTTTTCCGGCGGGTGCCTTACCTCCCTTGAGCTGGGCCAGCTGGTGGTTGGCCTGCTCTGTCTCTGCCGCTTGCCAGCTACGCCTTGGCCGGCGCAGGGGGCGGAACCACGCATGCGCGGCACTCCCGGGCAGGGAAAGTCCTTGACTTACGACCGGTTGGGTAGTCCTCGACTTACGACTGGTTTAGTCCTCGACTTACGACTAGTTTAGTCCTCGACTTATGACCGATTTAGTCCTCGACTTACGACCGGTTGGGGGTCGTGGCATTAAAAAGGTTGAGAACCACTGATTTAGTGATTGCCCAGATTTTTTCAGTCTGATGACTCTAATCTGAGGATCATTCTTTCTACCTCTTTTCCCTTGACAATTGAACAAGATGCAGATTCTCATGGATATATACTTTTCAACACATATATATTGTACTTCATCTTGGCATATATCCTGTGTCATTAATCTGGCTAAGTTAAACTGATTTTCAATAGACATATCAATTACCGAATTGAAAGTATTGTTCTACTTCTTTAAAAACATGTAAAACCAGAAATAGTTATTTGTTCAGTGCTGTCTTTGTTATCTAGCAAGGAATGTGCAAACCTTCTCCATATTGCTATTCTTTATAATTTGTTTAAAATCATCCAGCAATGAATAAATATGTCAAAACAAGTCCTTCATTATCCTGCAAAGAACACTTTGACCTCTTCCTCAATATCAGGTTGATTGATTTAGAGCTGAAAATGGATTCAGTGGAATTGATTTAGAGCTGAAAATTGATTCAGTGGAATTGATTTAGAGCTGAAAATTGATTCAGTGGAAAGCTTCTACTTTACTGAGCATCACAGAAGAAATCCACATTTCAATAAAAAAAATAGAGCAGAAAAAGTAATTCCTTGGGGTTAGGGTTTTGTTTGTGTTTATTACTCGAAGGCTGGCTAAGCATAAAAGGAAAAAGTAATGAAGACTATGCAAAGCATTCAAAAGGGATACTTTGCATTCTCTATTAGTGTGTGTAAAGAACCTCTTTTTAAATTATAAGAGCAGCCTTGTTTTCTTGCAAGGACTGTGTAGCTGCTTCAAGTGTCAAAAACAATAATGTAACACAACTTTGGTCCACTGTTTAAAAAAAAAAACAGCATAATGAAATAGCACTTTTTTCCCCTACCACTATCACATACACTCCTATGAAATAGTGTGGCGCTCTAAACACGATGGCTATTTTCAGATGTATAAAATGAATTATTGTCTCTCATTAACTGAATACACTGTAAAGAGCCTTGGCTCAGGGATGCTTTCTCCTTTCCCTCCCTTTGGAAGGAGAACTCAGGTTCAGCCCAGTGTTGCTTTGTTTCCACATCATAATCATGACTGGCCACACTCTCTACTTCAGATACTACAAGTTTTAATTGATTAAAATGAAAATGATTCCCTCCTTGGATTTCCTCCTTGAATCAAGTGAGTTGTTCTGTCCCCATCGGACACACACACCCAAACAGCCAGCCGAGGGTTAAAGAATTTCTCCACACTTCAATTCACAGATAAGAAAACTTGGCAGCAGCTCCGTAGCTGCCTGCCAAGACTTTTACTCAAAGAACAAAAACAATACACACAGTTAGAAAAGTAAGTCCACAGCAAACTACTTCGCCAGAGATTCAGCTTTTGTCCGTCACAGAGTCCAAATGGCCACCACCTCCCTTTTATAGCCTGTGGGGTGT
>NW_015386405.1:1008655-1035781 GCF_001527695.2 Protobothrops mucrosquamatus | reverse complement strand
ACTGGCGTGGATCCAGCCACAACTTCTCTTCCTCACTATCCGAAACACCTGGCTCCTGGCCAATCTCAGAACCACCTGGCTCCTGGTCAATCTCTTCTCTGTCGGAAGACACCTGAGGCATTGCCAAAGAGGAGGGTCCTGGAGAGGGAGGCCTGGCCATCTCCTCTCCTTCATGTTTGGAGCCTTCTTCCTCCGATAAGAGGGGCTCACAAGACGGAGCCACAACATGAGTAGAGTGTGTGCATCTGAGGTTTTCTGTGACTGTTCTCACAACTGAGTAGTTTATCTGCATATAGTGAAACCAGTATTTAATTGTTATCAATTGACAGTAGCATAAGCCAATTTGATGTTGTTTTTATGATGCCTGGCTAGAATCTGTGAAAGTGTAAATTCTAGTTCTGTCTTAAGCTTTATTTAGACTTCTGCATCACTGCATGTCAGGGAACATATGTGTCTGTTGTTCAGAGATGGTTGCATAGTTGTTGCATTTATACCTCATTGGCAAGTCTTTCCTCTAGCTGCTCCATTTTTGTCATTTGAATGTGCCTTGCCTTCCACCCATCTCCCAACTGGAAGATGGATTAACCAATCAATATGCAGGACTCCCATTTCCACACAACGCATAGTTGAGATTTGGGAGGTGTGTGCATCAGCCCATCTGCAACCTACACTTATCTATCAACCCCTTTGCAGTATAGCACGGGTGTCAAACTCACCATGTCACGTGATGTGTCACGATGTATCACGACTCTTTTTGCATTGCTGGCAATGGGATGGGCATGGCTTCGGTATGAGAAAACCTGCCCGCGGTACAGATATGACACCCCTGCAGTACAGATATGCATCAACACCTTAGCACAGTTGTATATAAGTCTAAATCAAGCTTAAGTCACAAAGCCAGCTGTGTGACTTTGGGTGAGCTACTATTTCCCAGCCCTAGAAAGAAATCAGTGTCAAACTATTACTGAAAATTTTTCCAATAAAATTACAGTGACTTGTTCAGGCTGTTGCCAGGAGTCAAAACTGATTCCCCCCCCCAAAAAAAGCCCAGCTACGGATTATGAACAATTATTTTCTAATCTCTGGTTGTCTTGAAGTAACAAGTTTGTCTCTTACTTGAATTCCTACTTAATCCTGATCTTTTTATTTATTTTATTTTATTTGTCCCTTGCATTTTATGGTATCTGTGGGTTTATAAAATACACTGAGATGAAAATGCACTTTTCTCTAAACATTATGCCACTTCAGTTCAACATCCTAACATTTTTAATTGATTCTGATAGAAGAGATTAAAGGCCTTAAGGTATAAATGGAAGAAGGAGAAGAAAAATATTACCTTCACCTTTTTCTCTAAAAGAAAAGTTCAATTGCTAATTATCCTGTCTTCCCTTGTTCTCTCTCTCACCTCCTCTCCCTTTCCATCTCCATCTCCCCCTCTCTCACAAACACATAAGCAACATATTTTAGTAGCATTTTGTTAAATGTTAAGTCTTTGCCATTTAAGAAATATAATCTCATTTGTATGCAGTTTTCTTCAAATTCAGTCAGTCTATATCTAATATCTCTGTGCCTTAGTTGGCATATATATATAGTATATCCTGTTACCCAAGGTTACTGTAATAGCATTTCAACAAATTAGTATTTTGAGAAGGGATTTCCTATGTGGATTTATACTGAAGAGTTGCATAATGATATATAGTGCAGGTATGGTTACCAGAACACAGTTAATATTTACTAGCCTTGACTGCTATTCTAACCCTTGTTCTTCAAATGTGAATCCTCGTGCAATTAAATATGTCATGCAATTACACATTGCACCATTGCAATATAAAATAGAGATGTCAAGAGTCTCAAATTCCCTAATTTTTGAACATCCCACTGGGCAGTATATTTTTTTCTGTCAATGCAGTATATTCATAGGGTTACAGTGAGTTCTGTCATTCATTTTCACAATTAACAATTTAAGTAAAATGCACTTATTTGCCTCTTTAATACATAAAAAAGTATAAAACTAAAGAAAATGGTCAGATGTCACATGTTAACTAGTCCAGGTAATCATTCTTATCCAGACAAAATATGAGTTTGCTTCCTGTTGGCTTCTCACCATATTCACTCCTTTCTCAACCACTCACCTGCCTCAATTTTAGCCAATTCCCTCTTCCTTTCTGATTTAGGTGGCACATGCAGCCAGTGGCAGTGTAGAGAGTAAGGAAGATGGCCTTGATGGAAATATGCAAGAACTGTTACCTAGGCAACACATCTAGTTTTGAATGGAGACAAGACAGATGCATCCCACTGGCCAATAACTTAAAATTCACTGGTTGTAAAAGGGTGAAAGGAGGAGGATTTAATTGCCAAGTAAAAAATTCTGGATCAAATTGGGCAACTTTTAGTAGTCAGGTATCTCCTTTTTGAAAGGCATTATGAACCCTTACATTGTTCTATAATTCATAACCAGAAATTATTATAGAACATTTTGTGGAATTGTAATGTATATTTTCATGATCCAGGATTCCTTGGATATATATTAATTAGCATAAAATGGATTTAAATCTTTGATTAAATATTTTTATATTTTTTCCTTTCTAATAATTATTTATAAAATACACCACCATTGCATTGCTCCTTAAGTTTATATCCTGTCTTTCACCCAGGTAGGAAGAAATAACCTTTCAGTGACAGGGAGCAATGTAACAACAGCAACAGTACTTAGACTTATATACTGCTTCATAGTGCTTTACAGCCCTCTCTAAGCAGTTTACAGAATCAGCATATTGCCCCCAGCAATCTGGGTCCTCATTTTACTGGCTTCGGAAGAATAGAAGGCTGAGTCAATCTTGAGCCAGTGCGGATCGAACTCCTGGCAGTGAAATGAATAAGCCTGCAATACTGCATTGTAACCACTGTGCCACCACAGCTCCAATATATCTATGTATGTATTAAATTTGAGGGCAATAAAGGGAAATTGTTGGTGGTGTTTCCAGGAAGACAAGATTTAACCATCAAAATGGTTGCACTGGCCATATAATAGTTTGGTAAATCCATTTTGCCAATTATTTTTTATCAAATACAGGGGGAAATCTCATCACTAAAAATTTGAAAGTATTCAGGGAACACAGAGTAGCTTACTGATAGGCTACATTATGATATACTTGACAGGTGGGAGTTTTTTCCTTTCATTCTTACTACAACTCTGTAAAGTACATTAAATGGAAAGATAGCTGAGTAGGATTTGAACTTAGTTTTCTCCAGTCAAAGGACCAGCTGATGAAGTGAATTCCAGTCCACAAATGTGTATACTTTTAAAATGTGTCCCACTTCAACATGTTACATTAGTCTGTATAATGCAGCCAATGAGCTCCAACAAAATAGAGACAAAATGTCATTTCACCATCACTGTATTTATATTTTAGTGCAAGGGTGTCAAACTGCTGGCCCACAGGCCAGATGCATCATAGCAAAACCGCGCCCACTCCATTGCCAGCAATGGCAAAAAAAGTCACGCTACTTCACTACATTTCACGTGATGTTGCGAGTTTGAACCCCTGTTTTAGTGTACTGGCTTTGATTTTATTGAACTCCTATTTTCTAAGTCAGAGAAGCAATCTAGAACTAAGGAGAAACTTCCTGACAGTGAGAACAATTAACCAGTGGAACAACCTGCCTCCAGAAGTGGTGAATGCACCAACACTGGAAGTTTTTAAGAAGAGACTGGGCAGCCATTTGTCCAAAATGGTATAGGGTTTCCTGCCTGAGCAGGGGGTTGGACTAGATGAAGGGACCTTCAAGGTCCCTTCCAACTTTACTATTATTATTATTAAAGTTAAAATGAATAGGCAGGCACTATTTCTCCATGTGATTCTGTACAGCGAACACAGTTACATTTAGGTGAAGAAGCAGATGCCCTTGTGCGCATGTGCATCTATTCTATGGCAGAAATAGAGGTACATAGTGGATCACCATAGTGAAGAAAATCAAGTTGCTTGTTATCCCTGGATAAATTCTAGAAGGCAATTAATAAACATATTGCATTGTGCCCTACATATTTATTTATTTATTTATTATTTATCAAATTTATATTTGAGAATTCAAGGGGTGAAATAGGATGAAGAAAATGTTTGGTATAATTTCTCCATCATATGTACTCTCACACACACAGCAGAATATGCTATACATGAATTTTAAGTTATGTGTTCCATGTAGTCAAGCAAATTGACTGCACTGTTCCCTGAAGCTAACATACTCAAAAGGAATTTCTTTTCTTAGTGCAGGCCTAAATGAAGAATTTTATCTGGATTCTGTACACAGTTTCTTAATAAGCATGAATAATGCAACAATTATGCAGTCTGCTTAGTAGGAAGATATAATTGACAGTGAGGATTGAAATTTTTCATGAGTCTTGTATAGCAGAAAAGATGGTAAGCATAGGTAATGTTTTGGAATCTGAAGAGATATGAAGTCTTGAAAGGACCTTGTATGTGCTTTCAAAAACTAGCAGTCATGAGGGTTTGGGATTGCTTGTCATCAATATTCGAAAGATTCTTCTGCATCATTCCTTAACAGATTGCCACTTGAAATGCCAGTGTATGTTTGATTATTTGTGACAGGTGAACATGAAAACACACAAAAAAACCAAACAGGTAACTTTTGGTGCAATATTTTTCCTCAAGAATGTTACAAGAGACCATGTATAGTTTATGCTAGACACCAACAACATGACAGGTTCCATTCCCCACTGTTTTGTTTCGTTTGACTAGAATTGTAAAAATCTAATAATGGATGGACTATGGTGCTCATAAAGATTTGCAAGTATTTGATGGTTTAACTAATCATATTTATTGATAATTTATAATTAACCACTTTGCATATCTACCTAACTTGTACAATCAGAATTGTGAGAATGCAGGTTTATGTTTTGATTAAAATTATTGCTGTTTGCTTGCATTTGCTTTCAATGAACAGTTTGAAGTATAGTTCAGTTCTAGTAGTTTGTAATTCTCTCTTTTTTTCCTGATCAAAATAAAGTAGACTACAGTCCTATAAAGAGTGAGGGTTTTTTAATTTGATTTATGTTGACACTGCTTGTTTTTGCACATCCAATTGCTTCCAAATAAAAAAGCATATGGATTTCAATATGTTTTTAATAATTATTGAAGACCTTTGAAAATGCAGATCTAGTCTCAACAGCGTGAACAATTATAAATATCAATGTACAAATCTTAAGACAATATTTCACTTTGTACTTGTTTAGTAAAAAGTTGTGCCCAAGATTTAAAAACACCAATGATTGAAAAGAGTGAGAGCATGTAATTTTTGTCTTTTGGTAAAAATATTGAAATTATCATATATAAAATACAAATGAAAATAAAAGTAAAGACTGGGGTTTTGAAGTAGTGATGCAAAGCACTCCGAGTGTATATCTGAAATTCTTTCCAACTCTTTAAGGTAACTCTAAATCACATTATATAAAAAAGAAAAGAGCAGGCTTAAAATGCAGGAGTCAGCAGCTATTTTGAGCCATTGCCCAACTGCCCAACTGCCCCTGGATATCCATTGGGAGAGTCTTCTCTAAATTGCATCCCTCTACAGCCTTAGCTAATTCAGGTCCATTTTAAGCTTGAAATTTCAGTTGTTGCCTCCTCCTACCACAGTACATTCATTCCCATTTTGTTATATTGAATGAGCATTAGATAATGTCAAATAATGTCATTTATAGAGCAAAAACTATATGTTCAATATATACATGTCTTTCCACATTTCCCCAAAAAGACATTAAGGGGCAATTTAAAGTGATATTAGCATTTGCAAGCATAGTTGGCATTAATACCAAGCCTTAATGTAGTAATAAGGAGCCTTTGGATTTCCTACAGTTTTTCTCCTGTGATGAATTTCAGTCATAAAAGAATGAGATTTGACCAGGGATGCAGCAAGAGATCTCTCTTTCCTATGATATCGTTGTAATCCAATTCAACAGCATTTTGATTAAGAAAAAAAAACAATTATGCTAATGGAAAAGATGGCAAACATCATGTCAAATTTGTCCTTAACTTACACTGCTGAACCAGAATAGGTAGCTAATCAAAAATTTCACAGCAAGTGATAAACAATTATTGTATACCCAAATATTTGAAAAGAAAGTACTGTATATTTCCTTCTAATTACACTGAACTGGAAAGACCATTCTATCAGAATATTGTCATAAGGCCCCTTCTAATCAAAATATAACCACTTAATAGATTTTTTTTTCAACAAGAAGCTCCCAATTTCACTACTTACACTATTGTAAGTTTTTGATCAAAACTATTGTATAGTTTTTGGATCAAAATAGTCATAAAATATCTTCTCTGTTGTTGTTGTTTTGCTTATTCCCTAGTTATCTACTCCAACAATATATCAAATTACAGAAAGAAAAAGGAGGCTGACGGGGGGGGGGGAACAGAGACTGTTTAGCAACCTGCAATCTTTAGCTGAATGTTTTTTCTAAAAGGTTTGATGAACTCATAAAGACCATGGAAAGCATTCTCAAGAAACTGATCCTAAATATTTTAAACCCAGAAAAAGAACTTGTTTTCAAAGCAGCAGACTCATTGGGAAGAAATATAGACTCAGAAACAACACAGACCATACAAATATTACAAGGAATATGATTTCCCAGCAATAAATTGGCCAGGAAGAAATATAGACTCAGAAATAACAGAGTCAACTTCATACATCTTCCTAAAGCTCAACCTTGTGCTTTTATATAATATTAAAGAACTCTCTGGGTGGATAAGGGGCAAATGAGTCTTTTTATGGGGATTGAAAGAGAGTGGGAAACAAACTTAATACGTTTATTTTGGAAACAATCTTATCTGGTTTTGGGGGGAAGATAGATTGGGTTTGGAGATTGGATTTACTGTATTGAATCAATCAGCAATTGATGAGATGGTTATTAAGAAACAAACATGGGTATTTGATCTAGGACCAATTAGGATTAATATTTGCAATGATTTGGATTGAAGCTATAGTAAATTTTCTATGAGTTGATTACAATAACAATTTGTTAACAGGGAGTTTGGAATTTCAATCTTGTCTTTCCTTTATTACTGTTAATAATTCTTATTACTTTTATACTTTTATATAATATGTTTATTATTATTGTTTTTCCTGCTAACTATTTTGTTATTATATAGTATATAGATGACAGGCTAACAATTTGTAAACAGTAGTTTAAAATTCTTTTGGTTTTTTTCGCAAGGGGTGGGAAACTAACACTGCTGTATTATATTAATCATAATCAGGGATGATATTATCTCTATATGTGTTAGGTGTTTTTCTTTTGTAAAAACACTTTTTTAAAGTCTCATGTGGGTTTTTTTTTTATTCTTTTGCCTTTAAAAATATTTTGGCATTTTGTATTTTAATTTTGAATAAACTAAAATTATCTCACCAAAAAAGAGAGAATCTACTCAACTAATGGTCAGCCCTAAATTGGCAATAGAGTAGAGTAGAGTAGAGTAGAGTAGAGTAGAGTAGAGTAGAGTAGAGTAGAGTAGAATACTTTATTGGTCAAGTGTGATTAGATGCACAAAGGATTTGTGTCCAGTGCATAAGCTCTCAGTGTACATGCAAAACAACAAAGTAATAATAATCATAATAACAAAGTATAATAATCATAACAATGATACCAATAGAGAACGTAGTGGAACAGATGAGAAGGATAAAAGTAATACAGACATATTACATGGCTAATATACTTAGCCATAAGACAGAGTTGTGGAAATTAAGTATTCAGCAGTGATGGGCATGAGGGGAAAAAACTGTCTCTGTGTCTAGTTGTTTTGAAATGCAATGCCCGTAGCAGCATCCCAAGGGGAGTAATTGAGGTTAACATCAAGGAGGAGTTAACAGAATTCAAGAGGGGTTGAACTTAGACCATTTATGGGAACATAACAACTCCAGGCTGTCTCCTGCCTTAGACCATTAATGGGAATGTAACATCTTCAGGCTTGAATCTGCTCCCAAGCTCTATTTGTCCTTCTCTACCTATACTTGATAAAGTGTTTGCGTTATATTAAGTAAATTCCAGACCTTCTTGGATGGAATTGATCCATTTAGGTGTGTAACCTCGAGAGGACTTGCCAGAAGGGCATAAGTGTTGAATCAAATGGCAGCTGAAATGCTAAACGTTTGGAGACCACCAGCGTTGCTACTCCTGGAAAAATGAAATTTCCAACCTTGAGCAAAAGTTTATTTGATTTTTGCCTTGGATGGAAAATAATAGACTCTAACTGCATTGTCACAGCCTGACCATTGGTTTATTGTAGTAAAACACACTGGTATTTTGAATCTTGTAAGTTGGGACATTCTCAGATCAACTAGGCATCTATAAAAGGATGAGCACCAAACCTATGTGATTATCACAGTGAAGAATGTGCTAAACTTACAAATTGAAACAAATGCATCATAGAGTGTGATATTGACAGATAGTATTGCCCTTTGCATAAAGACAAACAAAGATTGCAGAAAGACATTAATAAGACAAAAACATTGATACAGAAAAGAAACACCTTCCCGATGGTAAAAGAACTGCTGGAAATAGTACAAAAATTATATTTTCAAGCTGTATGAAAAGTATTGCAAGACCAAATAGAGTAATTTGCAGAATTGTTTAAATGAAGGAAAGTACTTGAAAATATAAGGTGTATTAGATGCATAAAAATGTCATAAGGTTTATGTTCTAGCTGATCCAATAAATGATGATTACAATTATTAATTAGATTCTCAATGTGACCTCCACACGACATTATAAATGTCTACAACACACCACAAAGATAGAAAAATAACAATATACAAGAGTAGTATCACAGTTCAATCCTTGCTCCCTTAAATTTGCATTCCAATATCTGATGTACAGTAAGTGCCTAAATTGTGTGCTTGTATCACAATACATGTTTTGTCATTCCCCATCCCCATGAGTGCCTATGTGGAGCTTCTCTCGAGACATAAGTACAATGTGCAAAGGAAACAAATCATAGGGTTGTGACATCTACTTTAGATAAATGAAAAAAAAATCTGCTCATGATGATTGATATGATACGATAGCAATAGCAATAGCAGTTAGACTTATATACAGCTTCATAGTGCTTTTCAGCCCTCTCTAAGTGGTTTAGAGAGTCAGCATATTGCTCCCAACAATCAACCTTAAGGATCAAACTGTTAGCAGTTGGCAGAGTTAGCTTGCAATACTGCATTCTAACCACTGAGCCACCAAGGCTGTTTTTTATATGATGTGATGTGATATAACATATGATATTATGATATTTATTTAATTTAAAACAACAGCAACCATGGCTTAGAGAATATATGCCAACTGGGCATAGTGTTTATGGATTTTAAATGTTAAAATGACTATAATTGGAAAAAATAATTTTTCTATCCAACTAAAGATAGATTTGGACTGGTGTACTTCCTATTGCAACTATAAATGATTTCATCCCATTTCTCTGAATCTGACAGCAAGTCTATTAGCTAAAAATGAATGGGTATAGAATTGAATGCCCAAATAACAAGGAATTTGACATGCTGTGTATTAGATCTACAAGCAGCAAGGCAGAACACAAAGAACATGTTCTGCAGTAGAACATTATTGCTTACACGCTCAACCAATACTTATTCCCATAAAGTACAGAATCATAGATAGAAAAAAATTAGGTACTGTAGACTCTAAAAATATGGCTTATATATTAGCAAATATATTGAAAAGGTATATTTGAACTAAAGTATATCTTGATACAAGGTAGAACTTTCTCATCATTCATTTTATAGTTTGCAAATAATGGATCTAATACATATTCATTTCAATTATATGGTCAGTGGATTCAGTCTTCTGTAGTTAATAACTAGAGGGGATTTCATATATTTCAGTTATTGATATTTTCTTAAAATACACAGCATGACCTATACTCATGAACCAATTATAATTTATCTTGGGAAAGAAAAAAATTTAAAAGAATAAAGTATTATATTACAATTCACCAGAATAAGACTGAAATGATTTATCTATTAAATTTCCATAGTACAAAAGGTTATTAGCTGCCTTAGGAAAATTCTATTTTGAAGGATGCCTTTTTTATATTATCATTTTTTAAAAAAAATGGATTTCAGTCAAACAAAGTGAAATGGAAACCTAATATGCTTTTTGCCAACAGCTTCCAGATTCTTTTTACTAATCATGGATAATTTTTAGAGATTCTAAAACAAGAATCAACCAACCAAAACAGCATTCAAACTGAATCAAATCTAGGACTTGAAGTGACAAGTTAATTATTGGCTGTTATTTCAGAGTCAACCCCAAATCTTTAATGCATCAACATTAGCAGCACTAACATTTTCTGAATGATCCTAATGCTTTCTGCTTTCTGCTTGCTAATGTATATTGGATATCAACTAAAAGGACAATGCCATAGAGTAGTTAAGACATTTATTACTGAACAGTGTGTTAGCTCATAGAAATCATAAAGAGTATTAGCTAAACAGATGAAAATTTGTGACCAACTAACATACAACAAGAGGACAATGTTGGTAAAATCATATTATTTAATGACATCAACAAGAGCCAAATCAACGCACTCAGGATATTCACATCTATGTGACACAAATATTCAATTGTTTTAATAGATTTTTTTTGTTTATATTGGCTGGAATGTACTCTGGATTCAGAGGAGGGAGGGCTGCATTCCAGAGGGCAAAGAGGTAGCAAAGCTAAGACAGTTTGCTTGGGGGAAAGAAAGTTAAGAAGACTCCTCCTTAGTAATTCTCAGATATATCGGTAGCAATGCAAATCGTTGCTTTAGTCTAGTCTGTAGGAGCTGTGGTGGCATAGTGGTTAGAATGCAGTATTGCAGCTAACTCACTGCTCACTGCCAGGAGTTCGATCCTGATGATGCTCAAGATTGACTCAGCCTTCCATCTTTCCAAAGTCGGTAAAATGAGGACCCAGATTGTTGGGGGCAACATGCTAACCGTGTAAACCACTTAGAGAGGGTTATAAAAGCACTATAGGTGAGAAAGGATAAAAGAAACTTCTCAGAAGTAATTCCATGTGTTGTTCTTGGGGCCTGATAATATACTGTAGAAAATCATGCTGCAATTATTGAGTCAAATCCAACCAAGCAAAATCAGGAAACATGGTTAGATAACAGTTATAAAGTGTAGTTTCATAAGTGAGAGTAGTCTCAAAGTAGTTAAGCATATTTTTTTCGGTGAATGATTTCATTCAACTAGGAAGTCTTCATCTAGTTTATACTTACATATGATTTTGATTTATATATTATATTGTATACTCTCTGAAAAATAAATTGTAACATACAATATACAAGCTAATAACATTAAAATAAATTTTGTCCAGTGCTGGAGGAAAGATGCAATTCCAACAATATCTGACTGCAAACTTAAACTTGGAGAATACACAGAATGGAAAAACCATCAGTATATACACACAATAGAAGAAGAACGGTCCCAAACATGCAACACACCATGCAGTATGGCAAATATAATAACTTACAATCTTACAATCTGTCTTCTGAGGGATCCTAAATGTTTACAAATATAATAATAATAATAATAATAATAATAATAATAATAATAATAATAATAATAATAATAATAATAATAATAATAATAATAAAAGTTGGAAGGGACCTTGGAGAACTTCTAGTCGAACCCCTGCTCAAGCAGGAAACCCTATATTATTTCAGAGAATTTCCAGTGTTGGAGCATTCACAACTTCTGGAGGCAGGTTGTTCCACTGATTAATTGTTCTAACTGTCAGCAAATTTCTCCTTAGTTCTACATTGCTTCTCTCTTTGATTGGTTTCCATCCATTGCTTCTTTTCTTGCCTTGTGAGAATAGCTTGACTCCCTCTTCTATGTGGCAACCCCTCAGATATTGGAACACTGCTATCATGTCATCCCTAGTCCTTCTACCCAATTCCAGCAAACTTTCCTTATGTGTTTTAGCCTCCAGTCCCCTAATCATCTTTGTTGATCTTCTCTGTACTCTTTCTAGAGTCTCAACATCTTTTTTACATCGTGGTGACCAAAACTGGATGCAGTATTCCAAGTGTGGGCTTAAATTGGCAGATATATAAAAAGGGGGAAATCAGAATTCCAATAGTTCTTTCTCTTTTTTGGTATTTTAATTCATGTTAAATTTGCTTCATTTATCTATTATTTACTATTATTAGCATGCAAAAATATATATTAAATAAAAATACAATGGAGATTTTAATTTAATGGGTAGTCAGCTTAAGATCAAAACTTTTAACAACAAATACTTTGATACAATTTGAAATATATTTTTTTTCAAAATTCTACTCAACTTTGAGCATCTCAAATAATTACTGACATCCTAAATTGAACATTGACAAAATACTTTTTTTCTCTTCTCTATATCAACATTCTAAGTTATCTAAGTAATAGAATGTAGGTAACATTCAATTAATCATTATATAAACATCACTATATTAAAAAATACAATGTATCACCATAACAACATAATTAAAATGAAAAAAAGATATTTCTGCAAATAAATACAATGCTAATAATTTAAAAAAATTAGACAGGTATACCTTTTGATTAGATTTAAGTGAGTGTTTTAATTTAGATATCCCTTTGTCTATTGAATATTTGTACATTGAATATCCATTTGTCCTCTTGATATAGACCCAAAAACTTTTCTTCATCCATTGAATACACAATTTATAAGTAAAAATTATACTTATATTGTTCCCATTTTCCAGTTTACTTTTTTGTAACTTGATCCTTCTTTTATTAACTATTTACTGTTGTTTGTTTCAACTATCTTATTCATTACTTCTTTCCTCAATCCTACATTACAGTGTTTTGTTCTTGATTGTTGACTTGGGCTTGAGCTTGACCTCCAGTGACTATGGACACAAGTCCATGGTGTTCTCTTGCAATATTTGCAAAACCATCGCTCTTATCTGCAGGTCATATTTCCTAATGAGCACCAACTGGATCTAATCCCTGCTTAATTAAGTTTTATTACCTTTATGATGAAACAAGAGACTCATGATGGCTTATAATACTTTAAAACAAGCATAGAAATGAAAAACAAAAAACAAAACCTCAAAAGAGCAAGATCATTACTTAAAGCACTCAAAATTCATCTTTTACATAAGCATATCAAAGTTCTCTGTGTTATGTATGAATGTTACAATATCTAAATGCACAGAGGTATTTGTTCCAAATTATTCTGTAAATATACAGTAAGTACATTCACTGTTAATAAAATATACTTTACTACATTATTTATCTATATGGAAATGGTGGTGTTGAAAATCCAAGTGGCTCACCTACAGACAGAGGCAGGCAAAAAATAAAGGGGGGGGGTTTTGTCACATTGTAATTATAAGTCATATAATTATACCCTCCTTTGAAAACAACAAGAAAACATTTTGTATCTGCAAGCAGGGAATCATACTTTGAAGCAGAACTGGCAACTATTCTGAGTTATTAATCAGGACTAGCTTACACCCAAATAAAGAAGGCTATTGTTTGTAGAAGCAGCAACTGACAAAAATAAGACCAAAGTAGCAGTGGGAGCCACTGGCAAAAGTTGAAGAAAGTATTTTACTTTCTGATGTGGAACATTCTGTAGTACCTAAAGTGGCTCTTCTTTGTAGACCTTGTAGCTTCCTGAGAGGAGAAATAATCCTCTCTACTATTATCACTCTAAATGAGCTAAACTTCTAGTGAAAATGCTTTGAGGTACAAATCCATACTTTGCTGCCTGTTCACACATTGAAAAAGTTATCAACAAGGGGGGAAAAGCTAAGTCACCATATACCTGCTTGTATTCTACACCTGAAAAGATAACACAGGTTCATCCTAGTAAAAGAAGAGAAGTCAGCCAGCAACATTGTAGAGCAATCACTGTTGAGGAACTTATTTCCCATCTCTCCCTACACTAGAAGCAAACTTGCCATGCGATAGCCACACCATGGCCACTACTCTCCACAAGAGAGAGACAATGGGTGACCTGTAAATTGGCTCCACTGAAAATTAGTAGTTTCTTGAACTCAAACATATACATGTACAGCATACATGCAGTGAAGGCTTCAAGAACCATGAGAAACAGACCAGGATTTTGATAACAAAGTAATCCAACTTCCTATCTCAAAACTGAATGAAGAAAAGGACCAAACTAGCCCATTTATAAAATAAACTTCATTTGTCTGTAGTATAAGCCTAAATTGGATTTTTATTGCAAAGGGCATTTACAAGGGTGAACAAAGCTTTGTTACAAAACAGCAGACATGCCTTTTAACAAATTGTACTTTGATTCTAATTTAGCACAACTATTGGGCACTAATAAATCACCCAGAGAGATGCAGAGCTTGTATTCATTTCTATGAATGTTTGGGCTTCTTGCCAAAGTTTGCCTTGGACTGTCACACTT
This sequence comes from Protobothrops mucrosquamatus, assembly GCF_001527695.2. Classification (NCBI taxonomy): domain Eukaryota; kingdom Metazoa; phylum Chordata; class Lepidosauria; order Squamata; family Viperidae; genus Protobothrops; species Protobothrops mucrosquamatus. The sequence continues at coordinate 1,021,317 of NW_015386405.1, read as the reverse complement.
GGATATTACATTTGAAGCTGAAAGGTAATTTTAAAAAGAAAACATAACACTTTAGACAATTGCTGTCCTTCTTGGAATGCAATAAGGTATCCTTGAGGAAAAACATGTCTTGCCAAGTGACTCATTAACTTGAACCCTAATAAGATAATGTCACACTGCAACAGGTTCAACTTTTTTCATAGTTTGCTTAAAAGTTGGAATGGTATTTTTAAATACACTTAAGAGTAGTAAATGTTGAGAGCTATCTTACACATATTTTTATGCTTCACTTGCGCAAGAATATTGGTGATTTGCACGAGCATATCAATAATTACTAAAGTTACGTAAAACATTTGAATGTCCTTTTAAACCCATGTTGCTGCCCAAAAAAACCCCTCTACATTATTCTCAGGAATAGGACTTATTAACTCACTTTATGATTCATCTTTGGGCTTCTTTTTCATGAGTCCATACTAGGTTCTTTACCTGTATTGCTTCTGTCTTTGAGGGCTTATTATTTTTTCTCCCAGAAAGTATAGTTTTCCTTCTGCTTAAACTTCCATATATTTTGCTAGCTTTTTTCCCATAAGTCTCATGTTCACAGTTTGTAGAAAAGTTGTTTTTATTCATCCAATTGGCTGGCATCAATCTTGGCTGATTTTGAAAAGCTATGTAGAGGCAGAACAGATTATTACTTAGATAACACCCAGAAATCTTTGGTCTGTAAGCTAGACTGGAAAGTTACCAAAATTATAAATATAAACATGAAAAAGGCAATGTCAAACTAATATGGACTTGTCCATGAAATTACAAAACGTTTGGGCAGATTTTACTTACTGTTCTTATCCATATATGTGTGCTCGCTGAACTTTTCTGGATCCTTTATCACCCCTGCCTGTTCTTGTTCTTCTGATTGATTAGTAGTTCCATTTTATTTCTTTGCAGAGTTCATTCAATATAGAGAACTTTTCTTTCTCGCATTCTCTACACATATATTCACATATTTTCAACCAATTTCCTATCTGGTTTTTGAAACTGTTCAATTTGTTGAGATCCTTCACCACAAATTGCTCCTTCCCCTCAGCTGAGGACTATTTTTCTTTTATTGTTCCTTGCCCCATCTCTTCATAGTGACAGTAGAACCAAACAGTCAAATATTCTAATTTTCATAATTTCAGATGACTTGCTTTTCTTTCACATTTTTGTTGTGAAACTAGTATTGTGAGCAATGAACACTGTTTTGCTCCTGGGATGCACAATATGTTTAAAAGTTTGATTTTATTACCAGGAAAGATATCAAATACAAAGGGCTCCTCGGTCTAAGAAACTTGTAAAAAACCAGGAGCTTCGGTGGCACACTAGCTGCCTGAATATGCTAATAGCCTCCTGCAAGCTATATGTATGCAATAATAATCTTACACAGAGTAACGGAAACAATCTTTGAATCCTTGCTTTTACTGCATTCATTTCTTGCATTTATATTGGGTAACAAAGGGGGAGGTTTTTGCACAGATTTTCTTTGGAACCATAAGCTCCAAAATATTTCAGAAGCATGTACATTATTTTGCTGATTTTGCTAAAATCAAATAGTCCACTATTCATTAGCTAAAACCTAATGATGAGAAAGAAAGAATGGGTTAGTTGATTCCCGTGGTGTCCACTAAATTACTCTGCCTATAGCATATTAGGTGGAAATGACAATTATTAAACTGGACCCCCTATTATCTGATGAAAATCAATAGAATTCTCTTAATGAAATGGAATAGAAAAACACATGTATTCCAGTTGCTATCTTAAAATGCTTAAGGAGGGTTGAAATGGCAGCTGGTATACAAGTAACAACCACAATAACAAAAAGGGGGCAATACTAGGAGACAATTTAAGATGGTATTGGTGCTAAAACACAGAGAAAACCACAAACTCTTGCACAGTTATGGATCTTGACCTCTAAGGACCATAGGTTTGTTCTATTGGAAAAAAGCACAATAAAGCATGCCTCTTGGATATATTCAGGATTGCATTATAATGAAGAAACATTCTTCTTCTTGTGCCATATCCGTTATCGGACGTTGGTGATCATGTTGGTGATCCTGTTTTTATCAGCAGCCGCACGAAAAAGTGCTGCTGAGTTTTGTCCAAACCAATCCCTTAGATTTTGAAGCCATGATGTTCTTCTTCTGTCTGGACCTCGTTTGCCTTCAATCTTTCCCTGGAGGATTAAATGGAGTATGCTGTATTTTTCTGGGTGTCGCATCACATGTCCAAAATATTCTAATTTTTGTTTTTTAATTGTTTTGATGATTTCCCTTGGCTTTCCCAGGCAGCTTATCACCTCTTCATTTCTGATCTTGTCAACCCAGCTTATACGTAACAGCCGCCTGTAAATCCACATTTCAAATGCTTCTAGTGGTCTCTTCAGGTGGCCTTCTGTCAGAGACCAACTCTCAACTCCATAGAGCAGGATAGAAAAAATATAGCATCAGACAAGCCTGATTTTCAATCTTAGGCTTATGTCAGTCAGCAAGTAAGAAGAAACATTAGAAAAACAATATTATAATTGCTATTTGTATGAGATACAGAAATAGGATACACCTGGGAAATTATTACCCCTAAATCATTCTTATAAATTCACTTTGAGTCAAATGAAGCCATAACGTCTGATGGTTGTATTTCATGTATTTCAGCAGCTATCTTCGTAAATTCAAAGCTCAGGCCAAAGTTAGGTGGTCAAACAGCCCTAATAGTGTGAAAGCACAATATTTAACAAATTGTCAGTAAGGGACCTTAGAACTTTCTGAGCTTGATTATTTTCTTGCATTACCCAAGCACTGATGACATTAGCTAGTTTGAATAATGAAATATCTGCAAGAAAACAACCAAGCTCAGAGAGCACCAAGGACCCTTCATGTCAACCCTGAGCTACAAATATTATCCTTTATTGAAATCAGCAGTATCCTGTTGCATCTGAAGTTCATAAAATACAGGAGCTGCCTCCTCTACCCAATTTCTTTTCCTTTACTTAAAGGTGGCAACACACACTCCAGATGCTAATGCTGACTTTCTAATTTCTCCTGTATCCTGTTCTTGTCTTTAAAACATTGGTATGACCTTAACTTGTCTTTTTGGCTGTATATCTCATTCGAATGCTGCACCTGCCCTTTGCTTTGTCAGTTCTCCTATTCTCAGGCAATTCAAATTATCTGTTCTGTCACAACACGCTTTAGTGACCTGTCTTTGTTATTACACAGCTAGTTTTCCAAAGTCCCCTCAGTCTAACAGGAGTGCTTCAACCCTATTTCTAAAGTAAATAAGGTTTCCCAATGGCATTATAGTAGATTAGAAACTTAAAATTTATGTAGAGATAAAATGTCTTAGAAATTTCACAAAATCAGTATTAAAAATTCTCATTATGCTATTTATTAATGTCAATGGTTTATCTTCAGGCCTTTAAATAACAGTTTACTAATGATTAATTGTGTTTTCTTATTGGTAGGATTCACACAACACATGAAGTTTATTTCATTTGACTTATCCACCTTGTGTGACTAACCAGATTATTTTTAATTGAAGATTATAGCTTAATACATTTGTGTGTTTGCTGTAAGATCGCTCTGTGCATCCTAAATTAAGTATTGCTGCACTTTTTAAAATCTATTAAATCTCTTATATTTTCTGAAATTCTATAGGGAAGTTTCTCCTGTGTTTATTCAATTTGAATCAGCCTCATGGATCCATGTATTTACAGGCAATTTTTGTACATCTTATTCCTGGTTGTATTGTATTTCTGGAATAATTTGTATATTTATACATAGCTTAACTTTTATGTATCTGATCCAACTTAGAAAATATAGGTAATGTAATTTCATCTGCTTTCCAGCTGGTATAATTTAACTTTTTTTCATCCACTATTCATCCAGTTACTCAACAGGTTAACAAGGTACGCCTTTGGCCTGCCTTTCCCTATGTCAGTCCTACCTTCCACATGGTTTCAAATCCACCTGTAAAATATTTCACTCAATTCTTGATACATTTCTCACCACGTAGGGGCACAGCAAGGTTCTTTGACTCCCATTTATTTGTTTACCATTAATCCTAACTGTTTTCATTTCATTGACCTCCTTGGAATGTTTCCATCATACAGCATTTCCTCTTTTCAACTTCTGTGTTCTTGATCTTGTGCAAAGACATCTGCCTTCTATAAGAATATGTGTGTGTGTGTGTGTGTGTGTGTGTGTGTGTGTGTGTTTGTGTGTGTGTGTGAGAGAGAGAGAGACATGACCTTGGCACAGATCCAACTTCTCCTACCATCCAGGCATTTAACCCTGCTGTAATCCTGTCCTTTGCTTGACTATTAAATGTTCTCACTATTTTAGTATGAAATAGTTTTTTAAAAGTTAAACATTCCTACTATTTACATCTTCATTTTTCCTATGCTTTTCTTGTAAGAGTTGGTCATAGGCAAAGCAGAGTATTAGATGAAATTGACTGTTGATGATGGTTCCATACTTACTCAGTTATCTTGAACTAACGGGTTATGAATTTTAGAAAGATCGAGCTATGCACTGCTTGATTGGTATGCAACATATAACTGTTAGCTATTATTCATACACAGATTCTATTAGCTGTGACACTAATTCTGAAATATTTAGTTACTTGTGCTTTTCTTGTTAACATCATCAAATGTGATGATGCATTAAGGCTTTCATTTAGAGTTTCAAATATCTATTTTAAAAAATGGTGTCAGAATTTGTTTAAAAAAACTGTGGGTGGAAAGAGTATTGATTTTGCCTCACTGGGAGTGTTTGCGTACTACTGGAGGATTCTAGAAAAGTGAAGAGGAACTCATTAGAAGCAACACAGTAATATAACCTCATATCATTGGATCAATGTAGCAGCCCTAACAGCACACAAATCTATAACTAAGAATCTAAATCAGGAAGTCTATTTGGATCTGCACAAACCTTAAGAGTAATAAAGTCATGTAAAAAAGATGCTAATATTGTGGTAACCTGTAAGGTTACTGTGTGTCAAGTTTGTATTCCTACCTGAAGAGGACTCTAATTATACTTGCACCAAGTGCAAACTGCTAAGATTGCTGGAGGAGAAATTAGAGGGTCTAGAGCAGGCATGTCAAACTGGATGCATCATGCCGAAACTGCGCCCACCCCATTGCTGGCAATGGGGGAAAAGTCGCGATACATCGCACGACATCACGTGACGTTGAGAATTTGACATGCCTGGTCTAGAGGCATATCTAGCCACTATGAGACTCATCCCTGAAAATGACTAATTCCTGGAAAATGCAGAAGCCTGAATACAGCAAGTAAGAAAAAATTACTAAGAAAAATGGAGCCATAGAGGACGAGTGATGGCAGCATATCAGAGGAATCCGCTAAGTGTTCCAAAGAGCAAAAGGTAATGATTGGTGACTCATTTTTCAGAGGAACACAATCAGCAATCTGTAGATGAGACAAGCTATCAAGGGAAGTATAAGATCTCCCAGGTGCAAATATCAAAAACATAACAAAGATGCTTACCCAACTAATTAAGCTCACTGATTATTGTCCCTTTCTCCTCTTTCATGTTGGGATGAATGATACAACAAAAAGGAGCCTGAAAAAAAAATCTCAAAGGCCTATGAGGTCAATTTCTATGATCAAACCGAAGACCACAAGAAAATGAATCTGTCAATGAAGAAGGAAGTGGTAAGAAAGATGGGACACTCAAGTATAAAACAGGAGATGCAACTAGCAAATATAAGGTCAGGCATAAAGGGCTCAGATGCCTGTAAACTAATTCTTGGAGAATGAACAGGGAGAATTTGAATCCCTAGTACATGAGGGCAGGTATATTGTTGCTATTACTGACATTTTAAGGATGGAACCAGGATTGAAATATATTATTAGAAGGATTGAAGAGTTGCATTGTATCTAAAGAATTACTACACTCTACAGAAATGCACAATACTGCAGATGAAAACTTTCTTGAAACTATTTGAGCAAATATTAATGGGGAAAGAAATGCAATTGCTATAGGTTCATACTACAGGCCATTCAGCCAACTAGAGGAAATAGATGAATGTTTACAAAATCAGCTGAGTTGTGCAGGAAACACAATAATGTATTAATGGGGGATGTTAACTACACTGACATCAACTGGGAAACAAACTTTGCAGCAAGTGGAAGATCAAACAGATTCTTGATATGCCTGGCTGACATGTTGCTTGTGAAACTCTGATAAAAATGAGATGATAAAGACCCAAACAGAAACAATTTCACAGATGTATTAAATCAAGACATACCTGACAAGACCAGTATGATTGCACAGAAAGATCAATGACAAACGACAAACATTGGCACAAAAAAAGGACAAGTATAAAAAAACACAAGAGAGTCTTTTAACCAGAACAGAATACCAGCAAATAGCCCAAATCTTCAAGGAAAATGTCAGGAAGGCTAAGGCTAACTAATTAGCTAACAAATGCCCAAAACAACAAAAGATGTTTGTTTCAATATGTAAAGAGCAAGTGATACATCAAGGAAATATGTAATCCACTAATGGAAGAAGATGGCAAGAAGGTGATGGGTAGCATGGGAAAAAAAGGAACTGCTTAATTCATTTTTTTCTTTTTTTGGGTCAGTCTTTACACAAAAGGGAAAAAAATAGTCCAACTTGTTAAGTTCAATCCTTCTAGACTGGATGGTTTATATCCCATGGTAGTAAAGGAACTGGCTAATGTGATTTCAGAACTGCTGAATGAAATCTTTGAAATCCTCTGGAGCATGTGCAAAGTGCCAGAGGACTGGAAAATAGCTCTGTGATCCTAATCTTCAAAAAGAGGAAAAATGGATCCAGAAAAGTAGAAACCAATCAACTTGATATCAATATCTGGAAACATTTTTGCAAAAGGTAATCAAGCAGCAGATTTGTGAACACCTAGAAATGAACAAGACCATTACTAGAAGCCAGCATGCCAAACAAATCTTATTGCCTTCTTTGATAAAGTGACTAAATTATTGGAACAAGGAAATGTCATGGAAATAGTATACTTAGATTTCAGGAAGGCATTTGATAAAGTAGACCACAGCCCAATTCTTGGTAAAATAGAACAAATGCTGCAGAGACAGTAGCACTACAAGATGGAGCTGCAGTTGGCTGACCAACCACAGTCAACGTGTGGTCCTCAAAGACCTACATCTACATTGAGAGAAGCATGCAGTAAGATACCTCAAGTTTCTGTCTTGGGCCCAGTGCTCTTCAACATCTTCATAAGTGATCTAGTTGAGAGAATTGATGGGATACTTATCAAATTTGTGAATGACACAAAAGTGGGGGGCATTGCTAACACTTTAGAAGATAAACTCAAGATTCAAAATGATCTTATCAAACTTGAGCGTTGGGCCCTATCAACAAGATGCAGTTTAGTGATGAGAAAAGGCAGGAAAAACCAGATGCAAAGGTAAAGGATAAGCAATACCTAGTGCCTATAAGAAAGCTAGGTGTCCTAGTGGACTACCACTTAAGTGTGAGTCAGCAATGTACTGCAGCTGGCAAAAAAACAATGTACTACTAGTTAATAGAAGGATAGCATTAATATCACAGAAAATGATAGTGCCCTTCTATGCTGCACTGATAAGGCCACATTTGAAAAACTGCATTACAAACAGGGCTTTTTTTCTCATAAAACGCTCAGAACGGAGTTCCGGCACCTTTTTTGGATGGAACCTTGTAGGGTAGGCAAGGCGGGTTGTATGACATGTGTGAGTTCCGGCACCTTTTTTTTTTTTTTTTAGAAAAAAAGCACTGATTACAAATAAGATGTTGTGGCAATAGAAAGAGTGCAGAGAAGAGCAACAAAGATGATAGGGGTCTGAGGGCTAAATCCTATGAAGAATGGCAAAAAAAATTATGTTTCGAGAAAACTAAGGGGAGACATGATAAAAGATACAAGAAACAATGGGGGGAGGTGGAGAGAGACATGATAGAAGATACAAAGAAGCTCATAAAGGAGTGATCCAACCTGGAAATAAGAAGGATTCCCTGATAGTACTAAAAACTATTAATCAATGGAACAGCTCGTTTCCTGAAGTTGTGTGTGCTTCATCTTTGGAGGTTTTCAAGATTGGACAACTATTTATCCAAGAGAGTATGAGGACTTGTGCCTTGGGCAGGCAGCTGGACTAGAAGATCTCCAAGGTCCCTTCCAGCACTAAGATTCTACATACTCCACTGGTAATTTAAAAAAATGATGGCAATAATGAGCAAAACTGAAGATTATGGAAGAAGCCAAATGTAATTTCTTTTTCCATAATCTTGTTTTTACAGATTAGGAGACTGGAAGCAGTGTCACTGTCACATTGCTGAAGTTTCAAATTAATGGCACTTTTTATAGCACTTTCAAAATGTGTTATAATAGCAGATTGGAAAGGAAGACTCTTCTGCTCATTGATAATGGAATCAACTAGAGGCAGAAAAAGCGTTACTGCAAAATTTGTTGTCTTTGACTGTAAAAAAGTAGATTTTGAGGGTTTTTTTAAAAAAAACATGAAACAAGAGAAAATGAGAATTGAAAAGCAATGCAGGGTTCTACTTCACACATAAATCTTTCCTTTGCTAAAAAGTAGGATATGCTCCAAATATTTCAGTCTGAAAGAGACATCTGTAGACATGCAGAACAATACACAGCATTGCAGAACAAGGTCTGCTGGGAAAAAAACAACATTGGAAGATAAAGTGGAATTCAGCTAAAATAATCTTTCCTTCATATTATAATAAACTATTGCTAGATCAAATCTATGAATGGAAATCTACCAGTCGATATTAATCCCCATATAGATTAATGCAAATACTAATACTACATATATCAATGTTTTTCAGTCTAAAGGAAGACAAGACTAAGTAAATAACTAAATAATGAAACTGTCATGATTCCCAAACAAAGAATTCTGCTAAGCAAAAATTCATCATAAGAAAATTTGTGGTTCTCTTCCTTAGGCTCTACAATTTAAGACATATTGGAGCCAATGTAATCTTAATAATATGTCTACTTCTAGTAAAATAAAGTTATCTAACTCAGGAAAGATATAATTATATTTGTCTCCAAAATGTACTATACATTAATCATAAAAATCTGTTAACAGCTCAGCATGATGACCACCAGATCTGCATTAGCTGTTCCTAAAAAGTTCAAGAAGTGCAATGGTCAATACTGTACAAACATAATAATGGCAGAAATATTCGGCAGAGCTATTTGGCTATGTTTATTTACAAGTTTTCACTTTTCAAATAGTAAGTAGCTAGGTTTTACTGGATTATTCTTATCTATAATTAATTACAATATATCATTTCTTCTAGATTGGTCTGTTAAACAGTCAGTTAATGTTACTGGGAATTACAACCACAGTCAGTCGATAGTGAGATGGGTAGCCTATAAATTTAATAAATAAATACATAAATGAAAGAAATATATAAAATATATAAATCAATAGATCTGGAACTTGCCAGATTTGACAAGAACTAGCAATGGGTGTTGTGTTAATCTAGCCCTTACAAAACATAAACGTTTTGTAAACAATCACGAACCTCATCTGAGTATGTTAGCATTCTTATCTGAGAATGTTAAAATCAGACTTGCATACCAATATATACCTTTGAAATTCAGTTGCATTGGTATTCTCGAAAAATCATTGTATTCTATGTAGTATGTGTGCTTCCAGGTATCTGCATGCTTGAAACCTTTCTTAAGCTTATTCAATCATCTTCCAGTCGTATTTCACCTCATGCACATGTTTCACTGCACAGACTTTGCATCAAATTATATGCGTGCAGTCTGCCACAATGTGCAAAAATCTGCAGACTGAGAAACAAATGTAAGATGATAAACACTGAAATAATAATAATAATAATACCTTTCCCACTATTAAACAACATCTTGCTATCCCAGGTTTTGGTAAAGGACATGCTAGGTGGATAAAAATGACAAAGCCAGTCTAAACATCTGGCTGACTGTGCAACAAATAATAATAAAAAATCCAAGTAAGGCACTACCTTGCCATGGTTGTAAGGCTGCAGTGCTCTGACATAGATGAAAGCTATACCAGAAGTTCAACCATAATGGACAGATCTCATCAGAGGAGACAGATAAAGATTGAGTCTCCCATAAACAATATGGTGAGATGTAAGTTATAGAATGTACAAAAGATCAAGCTGAATCAGTTGTTGCTCAGATCAACAAGGACCACACTAGATATTAGAATTCGTGGACATCTGGTGGCAAATGAGCTGCAGGACTCAAGACTGCTGGCTGAGTAACCAAGGCCAGCAACTGTAGGACTACTGGAAGAAAAAGCATTTATCCATTGCAAATATACAGTAATTGAAAACAAAGAAATAATGATCTGTTATTACAGATCAAGCCCAACAAGAAGAGGATATTTGAAATGAATGCAACAGCATCTAGTTAGTTAAAAAGAAACTTTTTAGCAAAAAGGAAATTACCTAAACAGCAGAGGAACAAAGATCAGCTTGACAAGATGATTTTGGAAAAGTGGAAGAGAAGGAAGACCAATTTGAATATGTCTTGGATTGATCATAAGAACTATTTGACTCTCTGATACACAATAAAGTGCTTAGAAGTAAAAGGAGTCAGTAGAATCATCAGGAACTTTATGCAAAGATCAATGGCACAATGGAAGACACAGCTGATAGATTAATATCAAGAAAGGGATCTTTCAAGGAGACTTACTATCACCACTACCTGTCCCAGGTCCATGGGAAGGACTGGATACGGGGATGAAAATGCCAAATCACATCTAAGCATCTGGCTGACTGTGTGGCCAACTATTTTAATCTAACAGTTGTTGCTCAGGTCAACAAGGACCACACTAGATATTAGAATTCCTGGACATCTGGTGGCAAATGAGCTACAGGACTCAAGACTGCTGGCTGAGTAACCAAGGCCAGCAACTGCAGGACTACTGGACGAAAAAGTATTTATCCATTGCAAATATACAGTAATTGAAAACAAAGAAATAATGATCTGTTATTACAGAGGTTCGACTATAATGGACAGATCTCATCAGAGGAGACAGATAAAGATTGGGTCTTTCATAAACAATATGGTGAGATGTAACTTATAGAATGTACAGAAGATCAAGCTGAATCAGTTGTTGCTGGTTCATCTTCCTGAACTCAAGTATTAGAGCAAATCAATATCAATCAGATAAATCCTTTAACCAAACATTCAGTCCACCTATCCTTTGGTTTTGGAGGAACTTTGTTTCAACTTTTGATTTCAGCTATCAGCTTAGTAAATGCTATAGTCATCAATATATCTAGCTTGTCTGATATAAAAAGCTTTTCATAAGTGATCATGGTTTTATCCACAGTAAATTTAATCTTATTTATTATTTATTGACATTTCCTATTCTAACTAATAGAATAATTAAGCATAAGCATAATCGTTCCATGTGATTGATTATTCAATAAAGATATAATAGAATGGGAACCATACTTGAGCTAGAGTGGCCTAGAATTAGTTTAGAGCAGTATTTGGTTTCAATCACAGAAAAATATAAGAATAACTTTCATTTCTTTCAGTGTAGTGCACCTTTCCCCCTTGGTCCTCCCCCTCACACACACATTGGGCACTAAAAGACAAGCAAGCAAGAAAACTACAGGTTTAAAGTTGAGAATCAGAGTTTTCAAAGAGCTAATTTAAGGATTTGGATCTACACACACACACACACACACAGAGAGAGATCGATCTGATTTTCAATGGTATCTAAACTGTCTTATGAGATTTGAAAAATACTAATTCTAAATACCTTACATTTCTCCAGTGTTTTAATTTCTTTTGTTTACTTGGTGTGCCAAGTCAAACAAAAATATTTTCAGAAAGCAAACTTAAAAGATTTGTCCCCAAAAGTTTAAAAAATAACGATTAAAGACATTATTATTATTATTATTATTATTATTATTATTATTATTATTATTATTATTATTATTATTATTATTATTATTATTATTATTATTATTATTTATTGAATTTATATACCGCCCTATCTCCCTTACGGGACTCAGGACGGTGAACAGGCGATAATAAAAACCACGATAAATATACACAAGTTTCTGTTCTAAAATCAAATTAAATAACAGGCCTGCTCTAAAATACCCCATACAAAACCCCCACTAAAACATAATCAAACTACGCCAGGCCGGCCGCACGGAATAGATGGGCCTTCAGGGCTCGGCGAAAAAGGCGCAGGTCCGCAACTGTACGTAGGTCGGGGGTAGGTCATTCCAGAGGGCGGGAGCTGCCACAAAGAAGGCTCTCCCCCTGGGGGTCGCCAGCCGGCATTGACTGGCCGACGGCACCCTAAGGAGGCCCTCTCTGTGGGAGCGGACTGGTCGAAGGGAGGTGTTTGGTAGGAGGCGGTCCTGCAAATACCTAGGTCCATTGCCATGGAGCGCTTTAAAAGTTGTCACTAACACCTTGAAGCGCACCCGGAAGGCCACAGGCAGCCAGTGCAGCTCGCGCAGGAGAGGTGTTACATGGGAGTATCTAGAGGCCCCCAGGATCCCCCGCGCGGCCGCATTCTGAACTAGCTGGAGCCTCCAGGTGCACCTCAAGGGGAGCCCCATGTAGAGAGCGTTGCAATAGTCCAGGCGGGAAACAACGAGGG
>NW_015386405.1:1001433-1008555 GCF_001527695.2 Protobothrops mucrosquamatus | reverse complement strand
CGATCCAGAAAGGGGTACAACTGGCGTATCAGGCGAACCTGATGAAAAGCCCCCCTGGCCACGGCTGTCATATGGTCATCTAAAGACAGCCGAGTATCCAGGAGGACGCCCAGGTTGCGGGCCCTCTCCGCGGGGGCTAATGACTCGCCCCCAATATCCAGGGATGGAGCCAACTGGCTATGTTGTGATGCCGGAAACCACAGCCACTCGGTCTTGGATGGGTTGAGTCGAAGCCTGTTCCTCCCCATCCAGACTCGCACGGCCTCCAGCCACCGGGACATCGTTCCGCGGCATAATCTACAAGCCTTCTTCTGTTTCATCCATAGAATGAAGAGAGTCTACTTAGAGGTGACTTGGCACCCATTGTCTATTTCAGGTATTGCACAAACCTATGGTGACAAATGTGTCAAGAGTGCTTCTGCAGAAGTGCTTTTGCATGGCAGACACTGCAAATAAAAATGACTTATTCTGTCAACATAAGTTTTAACTCATTAGAGGTTGTGCTAACTTATTTTTTTTAAATACACATATGAACATATGCATGCTATTCTTATTAGCTAAGAATTCAACATACCCCATCTTGTCTATCCTGGAACAAGGAGAAGAGGGTTATACTTATTTTAGGGCTGGGGTAGGGGAAGGGTCCGTTCTCCTTTGGAAATACTATCCATATCTCTATTTTGTTTCAGGATCCAGATAACTTATTTTATACCACTGAAACTTTGCCTGAGGATTCAAGGATCATAGAGTAATGAAACAAATAGATCATTCATGATAGAAAGAAAATTGCCTTATGTGTTTTTTCTTTTTCAAAGCCATAGCCAGGAAGCAATATGATTTTTTGTTTAGCATTTCTTTATCAAGACAAGGAAGAGGAGAAATCTTCAGACAATATTCTGGGAAAGCCAATTTAGTATTTTTATAGTTTTCACAATTTCTTCACAGCTTTATATAGATGTTTTGATGCATTTATAACATAAAAAGAAAGATATTGAGTGCTTTTTCTGTTGATTTGAAAAAACTTCAGAAGATAGTTCTCTGAATATGATAATATCCATAAATTCATTCTCTCTCTCTCTCTCTCTCTCTCTCTCTCTCTCTCTCTCTCTCTCTCTCTCTCTCTCTCTCTCTCTCTCTCTCTCTCAGTATAATAAATTAAACATTTCTAGGTTATTCCATACCAAAGTAGCTGAGTAGGAATTTTTAAAAGCTATTATTTAAGAAAGCAGCAAAGTAATTCAACTTGCTTTTTTCTCTTACTCTGAATCTGCTCCATCACAAGCATGACTTGCTAATTGCAGTGTAGCTGAAGCTAAAGTCACATCAATTAAATAGTAAAGAAAAAAAATAATTCATCTGGACAAACACTACATTCCTAATGGCAACTACATTGTACTCTTGCTATTTAATTATACTAATTACTGAAGACCATTTTGCAACTGAAATTCCAATCCTCAGACCTCATTTGAATGGCAGCTGTTGACAGCCTGATAGTTGAATCTGACAATTGTGAACAATATTAATGTACTGCAGTTTGAGGAAAGCATTTTAGGATTACTATAGAAACAGATGCAAAGTAGTCCAACAATATTGTGTATGATGCTTAGCAGAATTATGAGCTTCATGATATGTCAGGAGAGAAGTGTTTTCCATTTAAAGATTGTAGTGGCCAGACACACCATAAAACATAGAAATGTTCTGTTCAACCATAGTGCTTCTTCTAGAATCTGCTTTCTCAGATTCCATATATAAACTTCACATCCTATGAACCAATTATTTGGCAAAGCAACCATTGGTTGGGGGACAATTTTTAAATAAATGAAGATATTTGCTTCAAAAGCATAGTGGGGCAATTTAATGTTATTATGGACCAGTTAAACATTATTGCCTCTATATGTTGTAGTCCTTGCAAATTCAATGGATTTAGTGTTACCAGACGTTTCAGAAAACTAATGGAGAAATGTACTCCTAACTCTAATCAATAGGATGATCAAATGCAATATATTGATCAATGGCCAATAGAAAATACATGATAAAAAACATACTTGTAAACAATAAACCTGCTGAAAATAGAAGGAAGGAAGGAATACCTGACTCTGGCCCAAGTATCAAGCTCAGGTTTTGTTGCCCAAACTTTTGTGAGTCCTGAAATTTCCTTGGATGCAAATTACTCATAAGTAAGATACTTCACATGGGATATTTCCAGTGAGCCTAATGTGAAACTGATGTCTCTGTAAAAGAGAAGAACACATTCTGATGGAAAAAGCACCCAACTGCAGGAATTGGGCTACTGAAATATCTCTGGAGTTAAAGAGAGACCATCAAATTACATCAACATTTGTAGTACACCTGCATTTTTCTTGAGCAGGCATCAAAAATTGTGGTTTATGGTCAACTGAATTTTGTGGGATTCCATCAAGCCCACAGCTGCTAATGTTAGCTCTATGGATTCTAAGTTCAACTGGTTTGTTTCTGATAATCCCTGCTAGAGTTTTGCTATTTAGTAGGGAGGGATGAAATTTTAAAGATGAGTTTATAGAAATGGGGGAAAGATATAGAATGAAGAGTTCTTTGGTTTTATTTTAAGAGATAGTGATAGGCTCTTACTATTGATTATATTTGTTAGGGATGAAGCAAATATAATCAATATATTAGTTTTTTTTCCCTGCACTTTTTTCTTTGTTTTTATTTTTTAATGTATCTCTTTGTTTTGTAGTTGTATACGTTTTACTTGTACAATATAACCTCTAATAAAATTATTGAAAAATGAAACCTAAGTGAGATACTTGGAATATTTTTTCCCCTTGTTATTTGGGGAACAGGTGGAAACAACTCATCAGATTCACATTTATAGTAAGCTTTCTTGATTCATCTTGAAAGAAGGCATGGATATTAAGAATTGTTTCTAGGGGAAAAATGTATTCCAGTAAGTTTAACTTGGAAAATAGCCATTGTTTATTTTTTATCTCAGGGATAGACTAAGTGTAACCTTACAGATTAGATATGAAAGAAATATACAGTTATTGTACTTCTTACAATGGTGTCATGGTGGTGCAATGGTTAGAATACAGGCTAATTCTGCTGATTGTTGGCAGTTTGATTCTCACTGGCTCAAGGTTGACTCAGCCTTCCATCCTTACAAGGTTATTAAAATGAGGATCCAGATTGTTGGGACAGTATGCTGATTCTGTAAACTGCTTAGAGAGGGTTGTAAAGCACTATGAAGCAGTATATAAGTGCTATTGCTATTGCCATGAAAATGGCAGATGCAGACTGTCTGAGCTGGCCCTAGATTTTCATGGTTCAGTAATCTTTCTTGATCTATGCAATACATGTATGAATAATCAGGACTTTTTTTTGTTTGTTTCTTAACTGCCCAATGAGATATTTAGCAAAATTACACAAAAATAAAGCAAACTTAGTATCTGCAAAATATAAAGTATATGTTCAATTGAAAATAGGTTTGAAGTCTTTTTGAAAAGATGGAATGAAGTGATACTGGATGATATGCAACTCTGTGAAACTTCCCACACCTTACACAAAATCAAGCTGTTCAAATTGTGCTCTAGAAAAAGTTTTTTTTAAAAAAAAAAATGTATTGAGGCATATGAATTTTTAAATACCTTTTTGTGCGAAAATTTGACTGGTGTGCCAACTATTTCAGAAATGTAGCAGGGGTGCAATGTCATCTTGGACCCCTTATTTTTTTTTCTTGATTTTCAGGATTGTTTTACCTAAAGATTGGAAAAAGAATCCATACTAAGAAATTCTGCTGGTAATTTGGGCAGTCCTTGTATGAACAGACTTATTAGACGCTAGCGCTTTAAAGCACAACTTTGGTGTTCTGTCTAAATCCATTGATTAAGTTTTCAGTCAGTAGGTAAATTCTTTAATTGTAAGTTGACTTTATATTCTCAATTCAATCATAGAAGCAGAGCCCGGAGTGGATTTATCAAACCTCAAGTTATTTATTTCAATATGGGAGAAATAATGAATCCCCATTGTCCCATTATATTATCATAGAAACTATTTTGGTGATATAAGCCTTCTTAATCGAAATTGCAGATTCAGAGTAACTATCTTTAGTGAGCTAACTGTGTCCTTTAGTGAGTTTCTCTTAAAATGCCAAAGCCAGGAGTCATTCTTGCTCAATGACTGGTCTCTTAAACTTATATTCTGATTGCATCTCCATCCTTAGTTCTTTTCCTGTCCCTTTTTTCAAGCCAGTCCTTTCTATTATAGTTAACTTGGTAGCTCATTCTATTAATTTGTTTTTCATTAGCAGTGGACAATTAGCTGTTTGAATGGATTCATTCTTGCCCATAATAATAACTAAGATAATTCTAGAAGTCTAATGCCAAGTCAACCCGAGGACCCTAGCTAATCCATATAGCATCAGGACATTGCTGAATTATAGCAGAATCCTGGCAGGGAAACCTAGCAGTTTTATTACCCACTATTACTGATAATGTGAAAATCAGTTTTATACTCTCCATAATTTAAACTCACTGCATCCTCCTCCTACTCTTCCTACAAATTAATACATTTGTGGTGCAGTTTTTGATTCCTTTGCAGTAAAGAGATTGTTGTTTGTTTGCATATCTTCCATCTATGGCCTGAGAAATGTGCCCCTTGGACAGCACATTCTGACTATATTGGATGACCATACCATTATACTCATTTGTCCTGCCTGTTACTGGTCACGGTCAATATACCAACCTATCTCAACTGTAGAATGGCTACTTCTCTCTCTCTCTCTCTCTCTCTCTCTCTCTCTCTCTCTCTCTCTCTCTCTCTCTCTCTCTCACACACACACACACACACACACACACACACACATACCACACACACAAAGTTCATGATTTTAGAAAATGAGTCTAATTTAGGAAGAGTCTTTGTTTTATACGGTAAAAACATTATGAGTCTTCAATTACAAGGCCACATTCTAATCCAATCCAATATAATCTTAAGTCTTAATTAATAAAAGAATAACAACAACAAAATAACTGTACCAATCTGAATATGTCCCAGAAAAGATATATAAAATAAATGCTTGAGGAAGTTAGGACACTATTTTTTCATTTTTTAAAATGATTTTATTCATTCAGGCAATATATTAATCATGAAAATTAATAATGCCCTCCAACATATAATCCCAAAACCGCACCATATGGTATTCAGCTGACACCCCATGTTTTCATTAAAATGTGTTTAAATTTAAAAAAGTGTTATTAATCTAGCATCATATAAATATGTAAATTACATAAAGTTAACAGTGAAATACTTGTGATTTATGAATTCTGCTTACCAGAAGGGCCACCTGTTACCTGAGCTATTCATCTATACTAACTTCATTTTGTATTTGTAGTTATTGGATAAAAGAAAAATGTGAAATAATAAAGTAATAATAAAGTTGAGGATGTTAAAAATGTATAGATGAAACAGATTATTATTGTGGTGTTCACTAATTGTCTAAGCTCTAAAGCTAATGTCTGTCCTTGTCTTAGCTTTATCAGTTCTAAAAATTAAATTAACTGTGCCATCAGATTTAATCTAAAAAATTATCAAATTTAGATCAAGCTCTTTTAAAAAGAAGCTTCATGTAGAGGATTTAAAGTCTTCATCTCCTGATAGGAATATAATGACATCTTAAAACATTTACATTTGAGCAGACTCAACAGTATAAAGTTAAGTTCTATTTCAAACTCTTTCTGTATTTCACCTGCTCAATTGAGATCTGTAAATATATTTCTTCTCAAACATGCATTTCAGAAATATTTGATATGTACATATAGGTAATTCATTCCTTAGTACAGAAAGTACAGATCTAAATAGTTCATCTCATAAATAATTGTAAGCAGCCATCATCTTAAAAAAAGAAAGAAAAGTGAAATAAAATAACTGACATGCAACCCTGTTTTAGGGCCTGCAAGACTTTCTATTTTTAGAAATTAGTGCAGGCAGTAGAAATTGCAGGTTTATCCAATGTATGGAGAAAAAATATATATGATTGGAGAATAGCTTCCCAGGGACTAAAACTAAAATATATTTAGTAATAATAATGGCTGCTGATATCAGCGATTGGTCTATTTAGCAAAAACACATTGACATGTGGTTGTTATGATTTTGTTACTGAATAAGCATTATATCCTTATGTTTAGCTTTTGAACCTTTGGGTAGTGATGCTGTTTTTGTATATTCAGCTGTTCCGTATATCATGGTTACAAACAGGGTTGCCCTATCTTTTCAGATATCAAATTCAAGTCATAAATCCATGCCCATATTTGGATTATTCTTGATAGTGAATATATTTCTTTAAACTCTTCTTTCATTACTTGAGTACCTTGAGTGAATATTTTGTACTGGTATCTGAATTGCTCAGTCATATTTTGCCCATATAGTAAACAAATAATTTATTTTGTAAAGGTTGTATCTTATGATTTTCAAATGAGACTTGATCCCATAATCCTGAATTAATAAGTGACATCAACAGTGTCATCTTTCAACAATGAATTTTTAATAGTTATAAACAAAATTAAGTAATAATAGATCTTTAATTAATTAAATTAATATAATTTTATAATAATGTAAATATTTTGTCTATAGGATTTTCCAAAATTAAAAGTAAGTCATCTAAAAATACCCTTAGTTTACATAGTTCTTTTTAACCCTCATCACAGCAATTCATCATATCTTATACAGGTGAAACTCGAAAAATTAGAATATCGTGCAAAAGTTCATTTATTTCAGTAATGCAACTTAAAAGGTGAACGTAATATATGAGATAGACTCATTACATGCAAAGCAAGATAGGTCAAGCCATAATGTGTCATAAGTGAGATGATTATGGCTTACAGCTCATGAAAAACCCAAATCCACAATCTCAGAAAATTAGAATATTGTGAAAAGGTTCAATATTCTACGCTCAAAGTGTCCCACTCTAATCAGCTAATTAAGCCATAACACCTGCAAAGGGTTCCTGAGCCTTTAAATGGTCTCTCAGTCTGGTTCAGTAGGAATCACAATCATGGGAAAGACTGCTGACCTGACAGTTGTGCAGAAAACCATCATTGACACCCTCCATAAGGAGGGAAAGCCTCAAAAGGTAATTGCAAAAGAAGT
>NW_015386405.1:999574-1001229 GCF_001527695.2 Protobothrops mucrosquamatus | reverse complement strand
AGCAACTTTTGCATCTCATTTGGGAACCAAGGACCCAGAGTCTGGAGGAAGAATGGAGAGGCACACACTGCCAAAAGCACCAAAACCTGGTTCAATGACTGTGGGATTACTGTGCTCGATTGGCCAGCAAACTCGCCTGACCTGAACCCCATAGAGAATCTATGGGGCATTGCCAAGAGAAAGATGAGAGACATGAGACTGAACAATGCAGAAGAGCTGAAGGCCGCTATTGAAGCATCCTGGTCTTCCATAACACCTCAGCAGTGCCACAGGCTGATAGCTTCCATGCCACGCTGCATTGAGGTAGTAATTGCTGCAAAAGGGGCCCAAACCAAGTACTGAGTACATATGCATGCTTATACTTTTCAGAGGTCCAATATTGTTCTATGTACAATCCTTGTTTTATTGATTGCACGTAATATTCTAATTTTCTGAGATTGTGGATTTGGGGTTTTCATGAGCTGTAAACCATAATAATCAAATTATGACAAATCATGGCTTGAACTATCTTGCTTTGCATGTAATGAGTCTATCTCATATATTAGGTTCACCTTTTAAGTTGCATTACTGAAATAAATGAACTTTTGCACGATATTCTAATTTTTCGAGTTTCACCTGTATGTCTATGAAAAACTTTATGCTAGAATGAATAACAGCAGTGAAATCAGGCAATATATATATATATCAGTGTGTAATAAATTATTATTTTATATTTATTTTATTATATTAATAAAATAAATATAAAATAAATAAATATAATAATAATATATTACATACACAAAGATATCTTTATTCCCTTTCAACGCATCTTCAACATTTAAAACACATCGTTTATCTTCATTATTCAGATTATTAAATTGTTTTTCCCATGAGAGCTGGTTACTATCAATTTAATACTTCCATGTTCTTCTGTAAGGAATCCAACCTCAGCATAATTGCACTTACAAAAAATCAGTAAGTAAATGAAACAGTGGTTCTATAATAGTGTATGGCACAAGACAGAGCTTATAGACAACAACCAATTCCAAGGTAATTACCTTCTCCATCTCTGATATCTATAATAGTCCAGAAATTAAAATTGCTGTTGTTGTTGTTGTTTACTAATTATATTACAAAGCACCCCAAATTAGGAGGTAACCTTCTGGAAGACAAACTCAGGAGGACACAATTTAAAAAAAATAGAAATATGTTCTGTTCTGACATAGCTGCATCATGATGTATTATAAAAAAATAAAAATTCTTTCTGTATTTGACCTACTATAGAACAAACATATATCAGAACTTCCTGAAAGCCAGTGTTGAAAGAAAAATCATCAGATCCACTTCCAAGCCAGGAGTAAATATAATGGAGGCTAAGAAGCTGGAAATAAAAATGGAGGCTTCTTAGGAAAGAAGGTTCCAGTTTATTGATGAGCAGAACCAGCAGCAGCATGTGGTTCTGGGACAGCTGACCAAATGGAGTTGAGAGTGGATGGATCTTTATAGGGCTCTGAGACTTTGAAGTGGAAATTTTTCTGGATTGTGCAATGAGGTGGGCTTTTGTGTCTTTTGCTAGTCTGAAGAGGGTGTAAGATTAGTCCTATTAGGTCTTGTTCTTAGATTTTTGGTGGGGGAATGTGAATTCTTTTTTTTTTTTTTTTTTTTAAATTTTTTTT
>NW_015386405.1:990612-998249 GCF_001527695.2 Protobothrops mucrosquamatus | reverse complement strand
TTAATTTTTAATCCTGCCACTATTCCAAATTTTTCTATTTCACCCATAAGAATATTTCCTCTCTCTATCGGTTCCTCAATGAAGAAAACCAGGTCATCAGCGAATGCTTGTAACTTATATTCCTCTGCTTTGACCTGTACCCCTTTTATTTCTTTATTTGCTCTAATTTGAACTAAAAGTACTTCAAGAGTCAAAATAATGAATGTGAATTCTTAATCCCATGAGCTATGGAGGCTGAAGGCATTTTGCTTATGAATGGTGTGCCCCAAATCTGCATTTCTCAAAGCTGGCCTCCTGAGTTTCTGCTTGGGGCAGGGGCTGGTTTCTGCCTCCCCAAAGATTTTTCTCCATTATTCCTTTGGGGAAATATAATATTCTGCCTTTTTTAATATCCCCCAAAATATTTCCTTCTCTAGGAGGGAATGCTGGGGTCTTTTTTTTTAAATTCGGTTCTTATGGATTGGCAGAAAAAAACCAAAAGGCATTGTTTGTTCATTTTTAGTGAAAAATTCGCCAGAGCAGAAAGGAATGGGATATATTAAGTAAAAATATAGAACATTTGGAATTGCTGAGGATGGCTGATTGCAAAGTGGCAATCCTCATCAATTCATTTTTCAGGGATCTTTCTATAAACCGAGAAGGATGGTCATTTAAAAGCCTTTAATTGATATGTATTATCAAGTCTGACCATCCTTAAGTTGAGGCTGCAGTTTGCATTCAAATATTCAAAGACATAGTTCAGTTTTTCATTTAGAATCACAAAATTATAATATTAAAAAAATGTTTAAATTGTGTTGGTTCTTTTGTAAAAGAGTCAGGTGTTAGTGATCCATAATATTATTTGGTGCAATGTTAAGCAAAACAAGTATTTCTCTATTAATACAACAGACTTTCTAAAATCTACTCTTTTCTCAAAAATAATGAAATCATGAGGTGCTTCTGAGCCAAGCATCTATAAGGCATGAAGAGTAACTAAATAATTTAAATAGTAATTGCAGGACTACTTAAGCCCCAGTGTCTTTCATTGTTGTTTTTAGTTTGTCCAGTGTTAAAATTGATTAAGATAGATAGATAGATAGATAGATAGATAGATAGATAGATAGATAGATAGATAGATAGATAGATAGATAGATAGATAGATAGATAGATAGATAAAAGAAAACCAAACAAAACAGTATCTAGATTTAGAGGAATAGCCTATGGAAGTTTATATCACATCATGACTAAAGAATATTTGAAATATGGAATTGCAGGAGACTAACAGCTTTATGAATATTTTTCCAGCATTGGTGGGCAATATTTGTCCCACTTATTATAAAATACAGACTTAAGATTTTTGTAACTCCCAAGGACAATTTTTTCCTAACATTTCCAGCCTAATTCATAGTTTCAATGAAATCTTATCCACATCTAGGAAGGCTTTTTTTAAAAGGAATTATTGGTTTTAAGAACCAACTTGCAACCACTTTTGGAAGAGATATATCTAACAATATTTTTTATACATACAAAATTTGATAAGCTCAACATCAACCTATTGTCTATAATAGTATAGACAGAGGAAGAAATAAAACAGAAAAGTTGAGCAAATACGATGCAGACTAGGAAAAAATAGACGTTACTTAAGCAGTGAGAGAAAGTAATGGAATGAATGGAAGAAGTCAGAAGAAAGGAAGCAAGTACTGAAGAGAAAAAGAAAAGAGATGGATCAGATCAGTGGAAAACATATTTTTGGTATTGCATCATGCAACCATCACCGCCTTTGTGGTAATGCAACAATGGTAGTAAAAATAAGGGTAGTATGGTTGCAGAAACCACTACTTCTTTGTGATACAGGAGGAGGAAATGGGATGGTGGCACTGCATCAGAGAGGCTGGAGAAGGAGTAACAGAGATGTGTCTGCAGAACTTTGAAACGGGTTCACAACCCACGTGTCCACCACTTGCAAAACTGGAGCTGCAGGAATGTGCATTCACACACCGTTTGTGCGGAACCATCCCCTTTCCCCCCCACCAGTCTGCAAAGTCTGAAACGTTGGGGAATTCTGCTTTAAAATATGGTGAAACATCCAAAGTTGGGTTGTACTTAATGACATTTTCATCCAACATTGTGACAACAGTAGGGGGTTGCTTGGATAAAGCTCTAAACTAATCTATGAATTATTAGTAACACATTGTTGAGTTACAGGAATAGGATTCATATATTGGGTGATATTCCATGGGCCAATGTCTTACTGCTAATCATTACATCTGGGCCACATGAAACCACTTTGCAGGCCGCATCCGGCCCTCGGGCCTTGTGTTTGACAGGTCTGGACTAGAAGATCTACAAGGTCCCTCCCAATTCTGTTAGTCTTTTATTCTGTATTTTGCCAGATTCACAAGAAACATTGTGTTTATGAAATGGAAATGTTTCCATTATATTTTTTCACATGGTATAAAATTAATGTTCAATTCCATTACCCTTCACATTGAAAACATTTAGAAAATCAATATTTTGGCTAATTATTCTATTTCTTTAAGTATCCTCATTTCTTAGAATCCAGAGCTTACTCTCTCACTTATAGATCAATATTATTCCCTTGCTATCATCTTCTGCAATGCTCTTTTTCATTCCCAAAGAATTTTAAAAGAATAGTCACAAATATGTGTTGATTAAATAAACAATAGTTTTATTAATATGAATAAAGTATTTATCAGCATTTTTCATATATTGAGATAAAAGTGTTGAAAAGGAAGCTGGGGAAACTGCCAGAAAATGGTTGGTAAACCAGTTGTTGTTGTTTTTTTTAAAAAAAAGACCAAATGCAAATTACTTTTGCATTATTTATTATTGAGAATGGTCCTATTAATTCCCAAAAAATTCCTGGAAAATGTATGTAAATATTCAGGAATTTATGGAAAGCTAAAAAACATAGTGCAGGAAAGGTAATGAGTTACAATAATGCATATTTTTTTTTTTTAGAAGCAACACAATCAAAGATGCACAGTATATTAAGATTAAATATCTAGATAAGGTAGCTATTTGTATAGGGTTAAAACTTTCCCATTGCATATGCCAATACTGAACCCATGCAGCAAAACTCACACCAACTGTTATTTTAATTCAGAATAATTCTTAGTGATTAAATATTACAGGGAGAAATCTGCCATCTGCTGTATCTCTGCCTAAATATAACGTCTTCCTCAAATCAGACTTGAGTCCTGCTAACTGTATCTATGCAAGTTTTCTAACACTGTGATATCATTTGTTATGGCTTTCCTCCTGGATATTTTATTGACTCTCCAATCCAGCCAACAGCCATGAAATTCCTAAGGTATTCCGTATCTGGTTATAAATAGGGCTGACACTTAGCTTCTGAAATCAGACAAGGACAGGAAACAACAAATAATGTTCACAAATCTCAGAAAATTTAAGTGGGGTTAGATCTGGTTAGTACTTGGTTTGGAAATCTTGTCTGGACCGAATAGTTTAAAAAATGTCAGAAGAACACTATAGCAAATCATCTCCATATTGTAGCAAAAGAACACAGGAACCCATGTATTCATCACAGATTTTCTGGAGAAATATTTAAACTGAACAACAGGGACAGTGAGTTAATTGATACTGAACATACCTGAGCCCAGCAATCTAAAAATTATAGGGTTATCAGTGCATGTAACATAGAGGTGTGTGTGGACAAGACTATCAACCTAGCTGTCAAGCAAAATCAAGCTTTTAATAGTGAGTGCCACACAAGTGCACTAATCAAACAGGTGGTAAGAAAATAGGGGAACTCAGGCACCACACAAGTTACGTAGAAAGTAAACATAGGGTCAGTCATAAAAGACTCAAATGTCTATACACCAATGTACAGAGTATGAGCAATAAGCAGGGTGAACTAGAAATTCAGGTAAATGAGGGCAGATATGATATTGTTGCCATTATGAAAATTTGGTGGGATGAAACCCACAAATGGAACACACAGATAGAGGGATTTAAATTATTTAAAAGAAACAGAGCAAATAAAAGAGGAAGTAGAGTTGCTCTGTATATAAGAAATGACTACATCTCTACAAAAATAGAACACAACAATGATGAAAACTGTCTTGAATGCATTTGGGTCAATATAAAAGGGGGAAAAATGACATTGCTATAGGTGTATACTATAGGCCACCCAACCAAACAGAGGAAATAGATTGACTTTTTGCTAGTCAGCTAACTAAGGTATGTAGGACGCACATCACAATAGTAATGGGGGGCTTTAATTACCCTGACATCATCTGGGAGACAAACTCTGCACCAAGTAGAAGATCAAACAGATTCCTGACAAACCTAGCAGACAACTTTGTCTGCCAAAAAGTAGAGAAGGGAACTAGGGGATTAGCCAACTAGGGGATTAGCCATAAAAGTAGAGAAGGGAACTAGGGGATTAGCTAATTCTTACTAACAGTGATGAAATGATAGAAGGTGTTGAAGCCACATGAACCTTGGAGGGGGGGAGTGATCATGCAATATTGGAATTCAACATTATACAAGCACAAGCAATAGAACACTGTCACATTAGAGTCTTGGACTTTAAGAGAGCTAATTGCAATAAACTTCAGAGTCCTAGTGGACAATCATTTAAATATGAGCCAGCAGTATGCTGCAGCTGCCAAAAAAGCCAACACAGTGCTAGGCTGCATTAACAGAGGGATAGAATCAAGATCATGTGATGTGTTAATACCACTTTACTATGCCTTGGTAAGGCCACACTTGGAATACTGCATCCAGTTTTAGTCAGCATGATGTAAAAAAGATGTTGAGAGTCTAGAAAGAGAACAGAGAAGAGCAACAAAGATGATTAGGGGACTGGAGGCTAAAACATATAAGAAACGGTTGCTGGAATTGGGTATGTCTAGTTTAAAGAAGAGAAGGATGAGCAGTGACACGATAGCAGTGTTCCAATATCTCAGGGGCTGCCACATAGAAGAGGGAGTCGAGCTATTCTCCAAAGCACCTGAAGGCAAGACAAGAAGCAACGGATGGAAACTAACCAAAGAGAGAAGCAACCTAGAACTAAGGAGAAATTTCCTGACAGTTAGAACAATTAATCAGTGGAACAACCTACCTCCAGAAGCTGTGAATGCTCCAACACTGGAAGTTTTTAAGAAGAGACTGGACAGCTATTTGTCTGAAATGGTATAGGGTTTCCTGCCTGAGCAGGAGGTTAGACTAGATGACTTCCAAGGTACCTTCCAACTTTATATTATTATTATTATTATTATTATTATTATTATTATTATTATTATTATTATTATTATTATTATTGATCATCGCATAGTCAGCCAGATGTTCAGACTAGATTTGGCCTTTTTGTATTTTGTTATCTTCTCCAGTTCTTTCTCGTCTATTCTGCTGTCTCCAGGCACTGCCACATCCACTATCCACACTTTTTTGTCTTTCTTATCGACAATTGTTAAGTCCGGGGTGTTATGTTGCAGGTGCTTGTCTGTTTGAATTCTGAAGTCCCAGAGCAGTTTAACTTTATCATTTTCTATGACTTTCTCTATTTTATGATCCCACCAGTTCTTGCTTACAGGCAAATTATATTTTTTGCAGATCTTCCAATGCACCATTGTTGTTACTTTATCATGCCGCTGCTTGTAGTCAGTCTGTGCGATCTTCCTGGAGCAGCTTACCAGGTGGTCCACTGTTTCTTCAGCTTCTTTGCATAGGCGGCACTTACTGTCTATTGCTGTCTTCTCAATTTTGACTTTGTATGCATTTGTCCTTAAGGCTTGGTCTTGTGCAGCCAGAATTAGTCCCTCGGTCTCTTTCTTCAACTTTCCTGCTCTTAGCCATTGCCAGGTCTTGTTATTATCTGCTTTCCCAGCTATTTTTTTAATGTACTGGCCATGTAGTGCTTTGTCTTCCCATGCCTCTATTCTGTTCTTCATTTGGTCTTTCTTGTAGGCCAGTTTGGTCTCTCCAGTCATCAGTAAGCCTTCCTAATATACTAATTTCAGTGCATCTTCATCACTGAAGATTTATTTTAAATCTTATTTTAAAATTTATTTTAGTACTGATAGCTGTTTAGCTACCTTGAATAATATTCTTTGGTAGAAGGCAGGGAATAAATAGTCAGAAAGCCTGTCCACTTTATTCTGATAAGCTGAAATTTCTATCTCTATACAGAGAGCTCATTGTATAGCAATCCAAAATCAGAGTGACCAAGGTAGCAGCAGTATAAGAGATAACAAAGATCTTAACCCTAAGTTACCTGCATTCTGTAGTAGTTGGTGATAAGCTAGTAAGAAACTATTCATGTAACGAAGCAACACTGGATAGCATAATGTCTAATTTATGACAAATATTCTCCTCTTAGAAGGACACCTTCACCTACAGAGACTATCAGACAGAAATGGGTTTGATACAATTAATTTTTATTTTGGTGATAGTAAGCGCCTTCCCAATGTTGGCACAACAAGCATTTTCAGTTTTATGAAGTGTGATTCAGATCATATTTCTGAGCAAAATATTCAGACACATTGGCATTTTGATCCCTGGTCTTTATTAGACTGTGAAAAATAATAGGAATTAATTTTAACTGTGTCTATGATTCATTTTACTAACTCATTAATTAAGATTCTCTTATTACTAGATCAGGATACAGACCTACTAGCATATGTTTGCACAGAAGAGGAATTGCTGACATTTTACCTCATTAGGGCTTATTATCCAATAATCGGGTGAAATTGGCAAGAAGAGTATAAAATGTGTGTGTGTGTGTGTGTGTGTGTGTGTGTGTGTGTGTGTGTCCCCATGAGTAATAATTTCAGTTATTAGAAGAATATTAAAAATAATTTATTACCTGCTTTTGGACTTCAAATTAAATAAAAATATTATTTTAGAACAGTATGGTATTGGGTAAAAGAAGAATTTCTTATACTGACTACTTGAGGTAACAGTCCTATTGAAAATTATAATATATACAAAGGAGATTGTGCTGAGATGCATATAAAGTCTGGGAACAATTGTATATTCTAGTAATAAATGTCTACTTGAGAAATTTATTATATTAATAAACATTAATCAAGGATCAGTATCAAATGTTCATTGTAGAAAACTGCAGCTACATCAAGTTCATTAGAATCAAATTGTGCTATACATTTTTGACCTCCTAGATAAGATCTTGCCAAGAGAATCTCAACAGTGTCAAAGTTGCTGCCCAAAATTGCCACTTTGCTTCCTCTTCCTTTTTCATTTCTAAATGGCTAATCTTCTGCTCTGCTGCCATATGTCTCTGGGTCAATTTCCAACAAGGTTAGACTTTCTGAAAGGCATTTCAATTAAAGAGACTGATTTAAGACTGCTATTTGGGTTGTTAATGTGCCAACATGGGACTCGCAAAACTCTGCTGCTGTTTAGATGTTAAGGAACTTCTAAAGTGCTATGTTAGCACTTGGGGGACTCTGAAGCATCCAAACCTTGTGTCACCTGTCACTTTAGCTATTTACTAATGTGCAAAATGGACAAAAAAACACTCCTGCTTTATGCCCTCTGTGCAGGAATCTAAGCAAGGGCTATGCCGAGCATGGCATTATAATGCATCAAGCTCAGTTTTACTTCTTGGCTTATTAATATAATTGAACATGGGAGTAGTTCTCTCAATTGTT
>NW_015386405.1:972495-990512 GCF_001527695.2 Protobothrops mucrosquamatus | reverse complement strand
GGCTTGTAATCACACAATTCCATTGGCTGGCAAGACCCTGTTGCTAGTTAGCCAACCAGCAACGGGCATGAAACTGTATGCAGATGGAGAAGGGCAATCACCCTTAATGGGCGATCAATGGTGAAGGGCAATCACCCTTAATGGGTGATCAGGATATGCATAGGGGATTAAGGGGGGGGAATACAAAGAACACAACATGTTTTATGGGAGCTGATTATACACTGATATTCCATTGGGTCACTCATATCTTATTTTAGCAAGAGATGAAATTAGTGAAGTTATGTAAATGTTGAAAAGTTTTCACAGACTATAGAGATCCTGTAGAGAGCAAGGAGGGCATCCAAAGAACACAGGAGTACAACAAAATTCTAGTAAGTTTGTAAATAGAAACAAACACTCTACTTCATACAATATAGCATCTTACAGAAGCACATGGGACTACCAAGGAGCCTATTTTTGTTGACAGATAGCTCAATGGATATTTTGTTTCAATAGCCCAAGTTTTGTCTTGTAAAGTAACATTTGCAAAGTACTCTTATTTTTTTTTCCTGCTACCAGTTTTGTGATAACTCTTATTCCATAGTTAACTTGCTCTTGTGGAGATGACGGTGTCTAAATTTACAGCACAAGATTCATCCAAGTGGTACAAAGTAAAGTGATAGATATAGGTGCTCTGAAATACGTACAAAATTATGCACCTCAGCAAAATACTTTGTTCTTTTCAGCAGATAAAACAAGACTGCTATGGAAAAAGAGAGGGGAAAAAATCTAATGTATGTAATTAGTGTATGAAGGAAAAGGCACTTTTTGTATGAAATAAAAAAGGTTTGGCACTTTCTAGCTTAAGGGGTGGGATTGCTAAAATGGGCATGGATAAGATGTAACAAAAGAATACCTAGTGAAGAAAAGGTGAATGCAGAGTTGATTTTCATTCTCTCATAGTGGCAGAACATGGGCACAACCCAGTGCAGCCAATTTACAGATATCCGATAGAGCAGTGATGGCGAACCTTTTAGAGACCGAGTGCCCAAACTGCAACCCAAAACCCACTTTTGTATTGTCGGGTGCCAGGTGGGCTTGGCCCATTGGGTTGGCGTGACCCATTGGGTTGGTGTGATCCATTGGGTGGATGTGGCTTTGGTGATAACGGCAGACTGGGTGGGACTAAAAAGTTCAATCAATTCCAACTTTGCGAGATCTTTTTTTTCCCACAAGAAGTTGAAATTGATTGATTGATTGATTGATTGGACCTTTTTTTTTTGCACACAGCGGCAGAGGCCTAAAGCGAAAAGGTTTTATAAAACCCAGCTAAAGGTCTAGGACTGGGGCAACGGTGCGCGTGCCCACAGAGAGGGCTCTGCATGCCACCTATGGCACGCTTGTCATACGTTCGCCACCACAGCGATAGAGTATAATTATATTCTGCATTTTATTATTGCAACATATGGTGATGTGCATTCCATTAGATTAATGCTTTATTGACTCAATAGTTTGAGGAGTAATGCTTGATTCATGCCAAAGCATTTTGTGAAGTGTTTTTTTCCACTGTTTCACCCAGCCTTAGTAAACTGCCTCTACCCAGGGAATTAACATTGTGACACTGTGGAAGGTTCAGTAGCTTCAATGCCCCTGAGAGTGATATGAAAGGATGACTAAGCTCCAAGAAGACCAACTTTTGTAATAAAAGGGGAACTTTAAAGTTAAAGGTAATCCCCAAAGCATGAAAGTCAACCCATCTTTTCAGAATTCCATAAAGAGAATTCTTCGTTAATTGCCAACCCCTGCTTAGAACAACATGACATGGATTCGATTACTGAATATTGTTAAATGGACAACACTGGAATCGAATTGATAGGAATTGGAAACAGATAATGGAAATGTATAATGCTATTAACCAAGACTGGGAAATAGTGGAAGACAGGGGGGCCTGGCATGCTATGATCCATGGGGTTGTGAAGAGTCAGATGTGACTTAGCAACTGAATAGCAACAACAACAAATCAACCAAGACAATCTGAAATGTTGTCCATAAAATACACCATAAATTATTTTTAATGAATGGTTGAAGGTTAGACTATTAAAGAAAATATAATTAAAATAGTATGATTAAAAAGGCTTAAAATGTACTATATGGTATCCCTAAATATACCTAAATGTATATATCGGAAGCTTTCTCTGCTTTGCCTCCATCACTGAAGATCACAGTTTTGACTTAGCGTAGAACAGAAAAGAAAATATATATGATTAGTAAAACATAGGCTGAACCACTTGATATGTGAATAGAAAATTATAATAAGTTTCTTGTTCTGGTTTGCACTTTTATATGTAGCCTGAACAATAACTGGAACCCAGTTCAAAAATGAAGAGATATCTTAGTTATGAAATCTGGGCAAACTATTGTATGAAGATAAACTCTGTAATGTAATAATCAAACTTGTTAAGATGTTTAAATTTAGCTGGAGCAGTGAGCCAGAACATACAGTTATAGTTGATTGGTTGAAGAGTGCTGGCTCTCATGTGAGGCAATCTGCATTGTGATTGGTTGCTGTGGGCATGGAGGGGGAATTTCCCTTTTTCCCGCCTTTTTCTTCTGGGTAGCCTGACAATTTCCCTCATGTTGCTCCTGTTTGCCTGACTAACTTTTCTGCTATAAATACTGATGTCAAATATTTATTTATATAAAACTACAAGTTCCGTGTCAGCATCTCTGACTTCATTTGAATACTTGCTGAACAATTCCCTGACAAAACCTATAAGATATACATTGTACGTTTGACTGTTACGTTTCACAATTCATCTGCAGTTATACTTATAGTTTAGTATATTCCATTCTTTAACTAGCATAACAAATATTTTAAAATAACACCAACATCTCTTCTGTTATTATAAAATGGCGTTTAGACTTCTCAATTTTCTACATACTGGACCAAAACAGCTAAAGGGAACCTTCAAAAAACTCTTTTGACACTGTGTGAAGAAAAGCAAATGAGTGAGAGAGACTAAAAAGAAAATGGGATTGAAATGCCTCAGTATTGATTCTGGATGAATGTATCGCCAGTTAATAATAATAACTGTGGTGTATTCTGCAGAAACCACAAGAAAGAGCTTTCCTTACCTACGAAAAGGCTTCCCACATGCTCACAGCTGGAACTCATTTGGGGTATATATTTAATAAAATCTTAACCTTTTCAACAGGCTCAGTCAGAAACTGCCAAATGCATTTCTGTGGAAAGGAAAGAGTTTTGTCCTGGGTTTATATACTGTACTTGTCTATATATACAGTTCACATTCTGTTAAATTCTCAGATTAGAAAGAGATGACTGTTACATTACATCATGTACACGTTTTATGACTCCTCACCTAACTCTCTGGAGGATTTTGAAAATTCTCTACTTTTTCTCAGTGTATATATATCCGGTGTGATGTTTCTAATTATATTGACTACCATGTTATCCATGTTATGTCATGTCCTTGTATTCAGAAACATGATGTAATGTAATACCTGTATCTCTCTAACCCCGAGAGCTTAATAGAAGTTGAACTGTATATACCATTTGGATAGATTCTATATATCCCTGTTTGCCAACCCATTGAACAGGACCTGGAGAGAGCCTAAGGTTAATACACTTCTAAAGGGCAGTGGTTCATGTGCTCAGTTTTTGGCAAAGAATTTGAACCCTATAGAATAAGATTTAGCTGTGTACTTGACAAGTGCCAATAGGGATGAAGCTGGTAATACAGTGTTTCCAGGGAATTCAAAATAATGTCTATATGAGTAATTCTCATTAAAACTCTTGACTATAATTCAAATGTTCGAATTTACTTGGGCCAGAGAATCTTTTATGTAAGAATTTGTTTTTCTCCCAAACCTAACTTGATATTCTAAACCAGGGATACCCAACCCCCAGGCTGCGGCCCATTCAGAATCAGGCCATTAAAGCAGCGGGTGAGCTTTTGTGCATGTGCATAGGTTCACTTGCACATGCAGCAGGCAGGCAAGCGCACATGTGCACAGCTCCCTTTGTGCGAGCAGCAGATGCATGTGCCCGCTGCTTGTGCAAATGGAGCTGCACACGCTCACCTGCTGCTCATGCGAAACCATACCCTCTCCCCCATTGCCGGTCTGCAGATCTGGAAAGGTTGGAGACCGCTGTTCTAAACTACTGACAGTGGGTGATAGATCTCAAGTTTTACAAAATTCTTCATAAGCTTGAAGACATCGTCCTTGCCTGCCCCAAACATACCTCTAAATCAACATGGGACAAATAATCCTGGGGTGTTTTCCACCTAGGCTAGGGACAGCTAACACTTAATTCTGAAAAGTTATTTTGCATCTCTGTGTATTTATTTAACTAAAACACTGTCTACAAGGTCTAATTTATTCCAAACTAAGAATAAATGAATGTCAACACATTCTCAAGTATAGTGTTTAAAAGGACTAAAATAACTGTCATTGGGACTAAGTTTTTTTAACATTCGAAGGACAATAAAAAACTAAATACCTACATAGAGAGTTCTTTTGTCAGTGATGACAAAGATTCTTATGTAAACTTCCAATGGAACCAAGCCAACTGTCTTGAATAATCTGCTCAGTAAATTGAAAAACACAGTCAAAATAATAATCTAATACTTTAAAAAAGACATCCAAGAAGCATTAATAATAAAACCAAAAGTATTGATGTTCATTAACTTTTTTTTCTTATTTTGATATTTTCAGTAAAAGGTACCATTTGAGCAGGAATGGAGGAGGTTCCTTACAAAGAAAAAGGGGAAAAAAAGGAACTCTGGTTATCTGGACTGTTATAAACATAGGGAGAATATCTTAATTTCCAGGTACATTTTTATGTGGAAAGTTTCCATCCTCTTAGCAGCAGTCCAGCAAGATAGCCTATATAGAAGAATCCCTTCATTATCCTTTTCTGCCCCTGGTTTGGGGTTACATCCCCTCAGTACCCTTTCTCAAAGTTTAAGGTTGTTCTCCTGCTCTTTGAAAGTATTTGTCATTGCCTTTTATCCCTGGTGGTAATTTATATCATCTTTTAAATAGGTTAAGGCAATATTTAATGTTTAGACTGTTTCCTACTTCACAAGGATGTTTTTCTGTGGAAAAATGAGAGAGAGAAGAAAGCATGATGTACACCATCCTGAGTTCCTCAAGGAAAAAAAAAACATTTTAAAATCCTAGGTTGACTGGATATGCTGGAAAAAAAGACTTCAGCACTTGTCCATGGGCTTCACGTGCCAGAAAAAAACTGTAAAGAAAAGCAATGCAAAACAATCAAGCTGCTTACCATTACTCTTAGAAGAAAGCTAGGTATGTTGTTTTTCAGAGTAGCTTTAATGGTGCTCCACTTGAACTTTCATTGAAGCAAAGCCCTCTTCAAAGTTTTGCATCATCATAGAAAATATCACTGATCTTAACTGGATAATTACATAGAGGGTTTGGGTAATGTTTATTGGAGTATCTAACATTGGGTTTAATATGCTTATTCCTAGAAACCTTACAAAGGATGTATAGAAACCATGCAACTGCTTCGTTTCTTGCTTAAATGAATGCTACTAGATTATTGCTCTTGCATATTTTTTATTAATAACAAATATAATATATAAAATATCTAATATAACATTCTTTTATGTATCTCTTACTATTATTAGACAAATGTTATGTATTATTCTGAGTTTGTAATCCTCTTCAGGAATCTCAAAACAAATTATGGGGACTAAATTGTTCAGCATTTCAACTCACGTGAAATGTCATAACCATGTTTAGAAAAATACTCAAATTGTGTGCATGTTTAATGGTTAAAAGTTTATTAAATCAACAATAGTCATAACAATTTAGAAAACATTTTATCACTTATTCTAAAGTGTGTATAAATCATTGGAGAAGTAGTTGGTTTCTGAAATATAAAAATAGTTCTTTTTAGAGTCACAGTCAATTGAATGACACATTTATCAGACTGTGTAAAGAGGAATTGATACTGATTTAGTTTTTCAAAACTTGATAATTAAAATTACATTGTGTTGAAATAATTTCACTGAATGTGTAAAAAAATCAAACAAATGAAATGTGTACAGTATGTGCAATTGAATTACGTTTCCTGAGATCCAAAACCAGAGCCATTGTGGTGCAGTGATTAGTATTCAGTATTGCAGGCTAATTCTGCCAACTGTCCGTAGTTTTATGCTGACCAGCTCAAGGTTGCCTCAGCCTTCCATCCTTCTGAGGTTAGTAAAATGAGGACCCAGATTGTTAGGGGCAATATGCTGACACTGTAAACCACTCAGTGAGTGCTGTAAAGCACTATGGAGTGGTATATAAGTCTAAGTGTTATTGCCATTTTGTTTAGTTCATATTTTTTTAAATCACTAAAACAGAGTCATATATCATAATTTCAAGAAATGTACAACTTTGTTTAGCTCATAAAAATGAGCTGTAGTACCCATCAAAAGAACAAGTATACGGGAACCTCAATGTTCTTTTACCCCACTGTGAAAGGAAGAGGATGAAAGCTTTTGGACCACCGATGATGATGATGATGATGATGATGATGATGATGATGATAATAATAATAATAATAATAATAATAATAATAATAATAATAATAATAATAATAATAATAATAATAAAGTTGAGGTCATCTAGTCCAACCCCCTGCTCAGACAGGAAACTCTATACCATTTTGGACAAATGGCTGTCCAGTCTCTTCTTAAAAACTTCCAGTGTTGGAGCATTCACTGCTTCTGGAGGCAGGTTGTTCCACTGGTTAATTGTTCTAACTGTCAGGAAGTTTCTCCTTACTTCTAGGTTGCTTCTCTCCTTGATTAGTTTCCATCAGTTGCTTCTTGTCCTGCCCTCAGGCGCTTAAAGATGTGACTAAATTCACAGAACTGAGTCTTCATTGTAATTTATTAAAGTAAATTGAAATCACATTGCAGTATAAAATACCCATTTAATAATGAGAGAGAAACAAAGTAGGAGGAATAAATATTTGGTTGGTACTTGGCTTGGTTGCTTTGCCTTTCTCTACTGAATGAACCAAACCACTGTGGTACTGGTTTCCATCAATTCAATCAAGTGTAGTTGTCTCAACATTACATAATTAAGTAAATCATGGCACAGTATTTTGTATATTTGGAAATTTATAGGGCTGTTCAACTGTACAACACTCTGAGCAACATAAATAAAAACAGTCATAAAACACACACAAGAAACTCCAAACTCTGGAAGAAAAACAATTGCAAATAATCAAATACATGGGACCTTCTGCTCACTCTAACTCAAAGCTTAGGGAAAAGCAATTTTTAAAGCCTCTTTTAAACTTGACCAGATTAAAATTCAAATCTATGCTTTGTTTCATGAACCATGGCTTAAAAATATCAAATTAGCCTGATTTGTAAACCAGTCCAGAAAATACATAGATGGGGTGAGATGTATATCTACTTTCTCCTCTCAACAGACATGTGTAGAGGTCCCTCATATAATGGGAGAGCTAGTTTCACACCAGTCAGTGCTAGCAAACACTATTTCACCTGGCTATAGAATGTGTCCTTGAAGGTAAGGCCAATATGTCTGGTGGTGAACCTGACTGAATCAGAGCTGTATCAAGCTTTTATTCAGCATGTAAAAGGGCTAAGGAAACCCTATAAAATGGTAGCTAAAATATGCTGCAATATAGGACTCTTGTCAAATTTACTATGTATATCCATTTCTCAGATCCAGAGAATACAAAGACAAATATGCTTTAAAACAAAACCAAAAAAAAGACAGAAGGTTTTAATATTTCTAAATTAAAACTGCAATTTTAAGCTCAAAAACATTCTATTGCCAATTTCCACATAATACTATAATCTCTTTACAATGTTTGGCAAAGAAAAAGAATTGCTTGCTCCTATAAAATTGTCTTTAATATAGTACTTTAAGAATATTTGTGAATTATTGCTTATATATGCTGCCAGTCAAAGTGGCAGGGAGATAAATTACCAACATCTATTCCTCATTGTCACAATCAATCAGCTAGTTGCTGAATCAGTGATGCATTTCTCCTTGAAACCTAGTTGCCCAAATACTATCTATACTGCTCACAAAAATAAAGGGAACGCAATCCCCTTCAGTTCCATGTTAAAATGTTCCCTTTATTTTTGTGAGCAGTATATTTGTTTGTAAGTAGAATATAACATGACTACCATCTGTGAGCAGTATCCAGACTACCACTAGATGGC
The DNA here is from genome assembly GCF_001527695.2 of Protobothrops mucrosquamatus. Classification (NCBI taxonomy): domain Eukaryota; kingdom Metazoa; phylum Chordata; class Lepidosauria; order Squamata; family Viperidae; genus Protobothrops; species Protobothrops mucrosquamatus. The sequence continues at coordinate 982,290 of NW_015386405.1, read as the reverse complement.
AGCAAAGAAATACTGAAGCCTGTTTGTTGCTGCTTACTGATGGTCTGGTCTATTGCAACCTAGATATTGCAGATCTCATATGCTTCCATTGGAATGACTCAGTCATTCTTAAAGAGTACTTGAATCACCCTGACCCAGATTTGCAATCAAAACTTTTTAAAAGGCACTCAGCATGCTGGACAAGAGTTTGTATAACTTTCAGATTTAAACACAGCAGAATGTTGTCTCTTGTTCTTGGATGCTTTATTTATCATTTTAGCTCCCCTTATTGAGCATCTATGCTTTAGTTTATAAGCTTCCAAGCAGATATGTAGATATAAAGAATAAGCTTTTGACTTTGCACATGAGCCATAGTTAGAGATCAATTCAGTAGCAATTTGGTGACTTTTCTTGAAATACCTTAGATATTTTGCATAACCAAGAAGTTGTATTTGTTATATGTACATATACTTTGTGAAGTGCATAGGTCTTTTCACAAATTAATAGTAGCAGTATCCTATAAAGGGGAAATAGGCCTATAATATATTGAATGGAAACATTAACCAGAATAAATATTGACGCTGCTGGATCACCATGTTTTATACCATGCTTAAATCAGAAGAAAAATCTATTTACAATCCCATTGTCAATCCCTGATATACCTCTAACACGTTTTGAGTGATCAATGAATTCTTTTGTTCTAATTGTACATGTATGTCACATTTTCATATCTAAGTAGAAAAGGACCCATATTTCTGTAACACCTCACCCCATACTCATGTAACATATCACTGCTTAGAAAAGGGAAACATAATTTTTTTTATGAATTCACACATCATCATTCTAATGCAAAACATTGCTTGACTGTTTTGAGTTTAGTATAATTTGTAGAGTGATTGATTAAGACTTAGAGTTAGGTATCTACCTATAACTTCTTCAATAAAACATAGTTAAAATTCTGCATAGTATTTTTTCCTAGACTTAAGTAAGGGTATTGTCCTCAGGAGTCCTATTTGGGCTTTCAGATGGCAAGCACTTTCACTATGCAGCTTTTCTAATACCACTAATGGTATTCACATTGTGTCAGCATTTGTTGACTCTTCTTTTTCACCACAGTTACCTGCATGGATTAAAGTTGTCATTCATTTCATGCTCCTTGCTCAACACAGGATTTTCTTTTCCCCACAGACATTCATACCAAATACATAGTTTGCAGAAACCAACATCATTTGAATGATGTTGAAAAAATAGGGCTTATTCAGAGATCTCTCAAGATAAAATGATGACGATGAGGATGATGGTGATGATGATGAGGAGGAGGAGGAGGAAGAGGAGGAAGAGGTTTGTGGGATTAAATTTCCTAACCTTCTTCCTTCTGTCATATGTTGTGTCCTTGTTGCTTAGCCCAATCTTTTTCATGCATAGGAGAAGACTAACACAGGAAGGGTCACAGCAAAATGTAGGAACCCAATGTTCAGGCTTCTAAATAACACAGGGAAGCTGTGCACAAAATGGCCAGACTCTCTCTCTAATGTAAAAAAAAAAAAAAAAGGAATTGTGGGGTCCCAAAAAGGAATTGTAGGCTCACTTCATTCATATCACACGAGGAGAATGCATAGGATTTAAAAGCAGCGTATAAGTTTTTAAACCTCTCAGTGTCTCATTACCAAGATTTATCAAAGTAATATAGAACTGTAAGATTTAACTCTCATGTAAATAAAGTGATAAACAATGTTCCTCAACAATGATACAGTCCCAAAGTAAGGACCAATACTAAAAAAGAACCAATCACATATTTGCTGTCCCTACCATACCTGTTTTAATGCTTTGATAGAGAGATTGATTGGGTAGTCTGGGAAAGCAAATGGCTTCTGTATTACTCTGGTAACATTAATTGGCCTTCAGATTAGGTGCTAAAATCCAATTCCAAATAAGAATGAGTCACAAGAAAATTCTGGAAACAACTTGTACAGAAACTGTACAGAACTATCCTAACAAGTCCTCAAAAGCTACTTGTGTTTCTGTAAGGTGAACTTCCAGCTTGATTTTTTTCCCTTTTTCCTTTTGCTTGATGTATTTGTGATTCTATTAAACCACTACATCTCCCAGTTTGCTTGCCTCTTGAATTCTTTTTATGCATGGAATTAAAGAACCGACTGTATTTCTGGGACAATGCATAAACTCTGATAATAAAATGTTTTTGAAGTCAGCTGCTGCTTTGGACCAAATTTTTATCTTCCTTATTCTTTGTCATAGTGCTGTACTCCTCATTTCTATATTATTCAAGTTCCAGTATGAACCAAAGAGTTCCTGAAAGCGGATATATTACATAATGTCTTTTGGCTTTTTAACAATAGGCTATAGAATTAATCTGACAGTGAAATAGCCTATTGTGTTACTATTTGGCTGTAGCTGGATATGCCCTGATGCATGCTGGAAAACCACCTTAAATTTAAAGGGCTGATGATAGACATAGAATAAAATTGTATACTCCCAGGAATAACAAAAGTATCCTATATTAGTTACCTCTATTTTTTGAAATGCTTTTTTGCATGAACTAGTTTTTCAGCATATCATGGTTCTATTCCAATTATAAATAGATTACAAACTTTACATTACTTATTTATTCAGCCTACACATGAGCAGGGAGCAAAACAAAATGTCAACCAGCATTTCACTGTAAGACAGGGGTGTCAAACTCGCAACATCACATGACGTGTCGCATCGTATTGTGACTTTTTTTCCATTGCCGGCAATGGGGTGGGCACGGTTTCACCATGGTGCATCTCGCCCACGGGCCGGCAGTTTGACACCCCTGCTGAAAGAAAGAACACCAATGCAACAAAGCAGCCTTGTATTCAGGAGTCTTATAGAGGATCCATTTCTGGAAAAGGTGATATGTATGCAAATGGAAGGCATAATGTGAGGGGCATCTGGATGCTAATAAAAAAAAACAGTGTTGTATTCTTATGTGATGCAGCACAGGCATTGCCAGCCATCTTGCAAAGCGAGTACTAATATGAAATTGTGATGCCCAGCATTGCCACTTGACAGGTATTTAGATCATTTTCTGGATAAGGAACAAGAAGTTAATAAAGGTTATGTTTTGAAGAGGAAGCTAGGGACTGTGTATAACTCCTTATTTATGGATATGGATATGGGCATAAAACTAATTTACAAAATAATCTATAATCTGTGACTATAGATACAAGCAGGATTTTTTCTGGTGCTGGGTCATGGCAATTTATTGTATTGATAATTGTGAGACTCCCAGAGATTACATAGGATGCAACTGTAAATCACACAAATTGTGCAACAAGCCATATTGTTTGTTTTATATGTTTGATCAGATATTTTATGACTATAGTTATAAATGGATAATTTCCTATAATTTTCACAGGCAAACAGTCCTGTGTTCTAGAAAGGAATACTGTATCCTACTTTGTTCCAAGGTGGGTCACTGTATATTCTTCTACACTGCCTGGCAGTGACTCTCCAAGATTTCACACTGGAGTCTTCTCCAGTCATACCTTGAAGGTCAAGGAATGATTTTGGTATGAATTTCCATACAAAAATGAAATTCCTCTGGGGAGTAATGGGAAGCATTCTACAAAGTCTGGAAAATACTTTCTGCAGTAAATATAAGAAGATAGGAACATACATCATCAGTTGGAGTTAATATATCTTCACAGTGATAGTTGTTTTTTTTAAAATTGAATTAACAATGTGAGTTTTGAATTGTAACATAAAAGGCCTTCTGGAAATTTGTTTTCATTCCTGGTAGTGTGGTTTTGTGCCTAGTTGGACATAAAAAGAGGTCAGAAAAGAATAGAGAATAGACCTATTATTCCTGGTTGTTTGGGTTATTTTTATTTTATTTTTTATTGATTGGTTTCTCTCTACTCCCCCTTGCTCACATTCTCCTTCTCAAGTGCTTAGTGAAGAGATCCAAACAACACATTAGCAACTGAGGCTGAAATTGTTTGCCACTGAGGGAGCAATCTTTTCCTAAGTTCAGTGCAAGAGATATATTCAGATAATGAGATCTAACTGCCTACAAGTTTACTGAAACTGCCATTCACTGCAAATGGCAAATTATATTGCGGTATTTTTTTCCCCTAGACTGTAGATCTACACTTTACAGTGGTGTGTTATTTGGCTACATGAATCAGATCAAAGGTTTATCAGCATTGAAAAGGTTTTGAAAGTTTTGATTTATCAAAAGTTTTATCATTTGCTTGATAATTCTTACATCCTAAAGTGAACATTCTAATTAAGTAATAGTTTATTAATTGATTAATCATACAACCATATCAATAAAATAAAAATAAAATACATGATCTGATGCCAGGATAAAATAGATAAAATACAGTGATAAAATACATATTTGATAATACAGAGTTAGCATTCATATAAATGCATCAAATTACATGGTATTCCAATTTGTTCAAGGTATTGGGTTTTTAGCTCAACTGCCTTAATTATAAACTGAGTAGTTCTCCTTACAATATATACATTAGAGCCCCGGAGGAAATAAGATGATTCAGGTAGCAGTGGGCTGTTCTTTCCAATAGGAGTGATAAGTATCTAAGCCTAAAGGAAAGGGAGGCAGAGTGCAAATTTAGAGCATGCACATTGAAAGCATGATTTGGAAGAAGCATGTTGGCACTGCAAAGGCCAAATATCTGTCTCCTGTTAATTGAAGCAGCTGATTCTTTTTCAGACCTGCATAAGTTTGGGGAAAAAAGAGTTCCCTCTTCTTTAGAAGCCCATTGTTGTAATGCTACAACAATCAAAGGCATCTTTTGTCCAAGTTCATGGGGAGAAAAAACCCAGAATGCTTTAATGTAGAACAGGAAGGTTCTTGTGTGAACTCAGAGTGTCTTTGAACCATTTTCAAAGCCTCAACAGCCCTATTACACTCACCTTTATGCCATGGATCCCATCATGAGATACTCAGAACTCATACACATATGTTTATAATACCATGGGATCTTTTTTCTAGATGCTTTTATAAACCATTGTCTCTACTGGAGAATTAAGAAACTGGATATTGTTTGATAGTGATTATGATTTGTCAGTATTTCTATTAGGGGATAATACAACTTTCAAAATCCATGGGAGTGTGGATGGGGGAAAGGAATCAGACTGATGATCTAAGCATTGCTGTGCTATGACATAATGGCTTTCTGTACAGCATTTTTTTTAATCACATTTGTCCTTTCCCCCATCAAATGCTACACAAATATACAAAAGGATACAGGTAATCCTCAGTTTACAGAGGCAATTGGTACCAGAATTTCTGTCGCTGAGCAATATGGTTGTAAACATCATGTGATCACATCACTTCATGATAGCAATCCTGGAAGTCCCGATTGCCGATAGAAGAGAATATTTGTAGCTCAGAGATGAACTGTGGGGTCTTTGGTGCTTTCTGGGCTTTGTTGTTTTCCTGAAGATATTTTATTTCCAAACTAGGCAATATCATCAGGGCTTGTAGGGAATGGGGTTTGCTCACATTTTATATATTACTGGCCACTAAAGTATGCAGTCCTGATTGCTATTATAACTCCAGGACTGCACAGTTCATTAAGCTGAAAGAAACGGGAGTCCCAGGGAAGGTGCATGGGGACACACGAGGACTATGGGCAGGCGGGGTGGTTGCTGGAGGTAGGCACGTGATATGGAGTGCAGGGGAGTGCTATAGAGTATGGGCTAGAAGGGTGCTGCAGGTGGGCACAGGCTACAGAGTGCTGGTGGGCAGATGGGCAGGGATGCAAAGGAGTACAAGATTCCTGGGATCTCATTCTCCATAGCAGAGTTCCTCAGGAGAGAAAAAAATAGCAGGAGTGACTTACAGGAGTGATTTATGAACTTCCCTCCAGGCTTTACCATAGACTTTGTTTGTGGAAGCCGATAGGGAATGTTCCAATAATAATCACATGACTGCAGGACAATGCAATCACTGTAAGTGCAAGCCAGTTGACAAGTCCCCAAATCACATATCACCATGGGGGTGCTGTTATGGTTGGAGCTTTGAGGATTGGTCATACTGTAAGTACCACTCATTCAGTACTGCCATAACTGAATCATTTCTGAACACGTGGTCATAATCCAAGGATTTTCTCTACATCTTGTAAGGTAATACTAAGAATTCAATAACATTCTGAAAATAAGAAGAAGAACCTTGGCCTGGAGTAATAAATAAATTTGAAGATAAAAGTTCTGATCTGTATTAGTATGTATATACAGTATTGTTGCAAAAATCCCTTTAAGAGTACAAATTAAAGCCATATGGTGTTAGCATACTTTTCCTGCAGTACTTAAGTTGGCTGAAAAGTATGCTAGCGTTATGTTCCCCTTACTGCTGGGATCTATTTTGCCATCATAATGAGGAAGGTGACTGGTGCTATCTTTACTGTTTTAATGCAGGGCAATTTAAGGAAAGCAATTAAAAGAGTCCTCTTGCTTCATTTCCCCTCCCACCAAGTATTATCCGTGAAAACCCCAAGTGATTTCTTTCCTTAATATATAATGAGTGGTTTAGTTAACTTTTAAACTGCCTGAATAACAGGGTGCAGGTATAGAGGTGCTCCACACAGGTGATCTGTCACCCAGGCTATTTCTAAGTCCAAGTCTAGTACGTATTAGAAAGAAAGAGAGCTAAACCCACCTTTAAAATACCCTGGTTGGCAGGCTGTAGCTATGATGGGTAACAGGATAAAGTGGAAGGAAGCATTCCTAATACATTAATAGAGCTGTTCCCCTTCATTCCATGCCTGTGATTTCTGTTCAGTACTGAAATTTTAAAATAACAACACTTTTTCTGGATTGTGCCTAAACAAATAACAATTGTGCTAAAGGTGACTGCTAATTATTATGCCATTCAGACTTAGGAAGATATGTGCATTTTTTTACTCTGCAAAACAAAACCAGAATAAAATAATGGTGACATTTTTTTGTTCAAAATGTTGCATTCTTGAATTTATAATGAAATATGTGAGAAATTGCCACCGTGGAATGTTTTTGGTATAATGCCCTATTGATATATTGGTGTGCTGAAAACTTTTGAAAAGAAATGGCATCATTTTTAGAAATACATTTACCCAAGATTATGATGTAGGATGCTGGAGGAATTAACATCAATGTTATTAGCATTTTCTCATGCATATTGATTTATGCATTCTTCTGTTTAAAAAGTTGTTCAGAATTTATTTTCTATTTTTTACATGGTTTTTGAATGATAAACATCAGAACAGATATAAAAAGACCATGCAGGTAACAATTCTCTGGAGAAATTAAGACACCTATGCATCTGAGGTGGATTTGATTTATAAGTTATGGTTAAATAATTTAGCAATTATTTTCTACCATCAATTATTTATGTTCTAGATGAGCAAAGTTTGATCACTTTATTGATAGATTGGAAAGTCAATCTGCTAGGTCAGTGGTTTGCTAATTTTGGATTTAAAATATGGATTTAATGGGATTTAAAGGAACAATGAAATATTGGCAAGGAATGAGGATGGTACATGTGGGAAAAAGCAAGGTATACCACACTATAGAAATTCTTGCCAGGGAAGTGACCACAGCTTTCAAAGAGTGCTTCCCATGAGCATTCAAAGAAAAACAACCCTTTGTAAGCTTTGTACATAACTAATATATAATCATTCCTGCACAAACAGAAATGTAAAATATGCACAAGCCCTTTGCCTGTGCATTAGGAATGCATTGTTGGGAGACTTGAAATTCCAGGTTAGGGATAAATCATCATGGAGAAAATTTATTGGGTAATTAGGATTAGGGATAACTTGATGGAACATGACCTATCAATAAATTTCTATGGTGATATTGCTATCCAAGTCCAAGATAGGCAACACATTAACCTAAAACCTTTTTTGTACCTATTGTGTCTTCCAAATTCATGCTGCTAAAATTGCATCACTAACCAAATGAAAAAGAAAGATATTAAGTAATGAAAAATGAAGAAAAAAGGCATTGTTAGAAATCTGGATTTGCTATGGAATCCTCTGCAAAATCAGAAGATTTTGTTTATACAGATTTAATGGGATGGAGGTTCTGTAACTTAACAATGGAAGATATTAAGTATTACGATCTAAAGGCACCATATGGATTGTTCATCTTGCATTTTCCTGGAAATATATTCCATAAGGGGAGGGACACAAACAGGGTCCAAATGTCTGAAAGAAAACTTGTTTTATCCCAAGAAATAAATCCTTTATTAGTGCACTAATTATAGCATTTAACAAAATATGGACTTTTACTTTATTATTGCTGCATTCTGTCATTTAATTGTATTATTGCTGTGTTTTATCCTTTTATACATCACTAAAACACAATCCATGTACTCCAAAAGATGTTAATTGTTTGCCTTCCATCCTTTACAAATATATAATTTGTTGCTTGTATACGTTGCTGGTATCCCATTCTCAAAGTCTAATTGTCTAAATATTGACTCAAGAATAACTTCTAGTGAATGAAAGCAGGAGAGAGAGAATTCAAAGGAGAGTGCTGTTTATAAACAGCCTATTCAAGACAGTAGCTTTGTTTGTTTTACCAAGATTGAACAATTATCATACTGTAATTACAAAGCAATTCATATAATTTTCTTTATAAACATTTTTTTTGCAATTGAGAATGTATAACAAATGGAATAGTTTTACAACATATGAATCAAGACGCTCCTTTGTCACTTATTTGTCCCAGTCTTTATATGGTGGATAGCTATATGTATTTATGAGAAAGAATGTGGGGATATTGAGATATCTCCTTTTCTATTTTCCTTCTTTGCTGTGGTAATTTTGCTATATTGCTGATAGAGGTAACCTCAAATTTTAAATTCCTACCTTTATGCCCTCACAAATTACTACTTCTGCCCCCACACTTACATATGCTCAAAAAGGTAATATCGCTTCATTTGTCAATATTAAAAAGCTTTTGCCAAGTGGTAATTTTTTCCCTCCACACTTTACTATTGAAAAGGCAGCTGGTTTTTATTCCCTTAATACAAAGTTGAACCTATAACATACAATTTGGCAAGTCAAATGATGAATGGTCAACCACTCAATTGCTTTTCCCCTACATAGTTCCACTTAAGTAATTTGGGCCATTTGTGGGAGACTGCAGGTGTCCAACTTTGTTACATCACCATCATTTAAATCCAATGCCTCATTCAGAAAGACCTCAGTGTATTGTTCGTCTATTGGTATAATCTACATCACAATGATGCATTTAGCAATCATATCCAAAGCTATACATCTAAATGTGTGAATTTAAAGGACTATGTACAATATTAACTTTATTGAAAGGGTGACATAAAGAGTCAATTGAAGTCAGGACCTGCTATTTATAGGCACATATTTGAATGCACTCATGGCCAAAATGATTAGTTAAATTGAATTTATGTGTTTGGTTCATAGTAGTAGCTTATTCTGCATCTCAGCTAAAATCATTTTAAAGCACTAGTGTTGCTGCAACAACATTGGTCACGTTGGTAAATGATCTCTGGAGGGCCCGGGACAGGGGTCATTCCTCTGTCCTTGTTCTTTTGGACCTCTCAGCGGCTTTTGATACCGTGGACCACGGTATCATGCTGTGACGTTTGGGTGAGTTAGGAGTGGGAGGCACTGTTATGCGGTGGTTCTCCTCCTTCCTCACCGACCGTACGCAGTCTGTATTGGCAGGGGGACAGAGGTCGACCCCAAGGCCCCTAACTTGTGGGGTCCCACAAGGGTCGGTCCTCTCTCCCCTTTTGTTCAATATTTATGTGAAGCCGCTGGGAGAGATCATTCGCAG
>NW_015386405.1:968821-971896 GCF_001527695.2 Protobothrops mucrosquamatus | reverse complement strand
AGATCCGGGTGATCCCGGATCTCCCCTCCTTCCGCCGCGCCCTTAAGACATGGCTCTTCCAACAAGCGGGATTGGCCTAGGGGAATTTTTAGTGGGGTTTTAAGAGTAATTTTAATTGACATAGGCCACAGCAAATATTTCATTTTAATTAGGTTTTAAATTGGGTATTTTTATCTTTGTATCTGTTTTACAAGGCTGTTAGCCGCCCTGAGTCCGTAAGGAGAAGGGCGGGATAAAAATTAAATAAATAATAATAATAATAATAATAATAATAATAATAATAATAATAATAATAATAATAATAATAATAATAATAATAATTATTATATCCAGATATAGACATATGCAGACCAATAAAAATCCAGTATAGGCACTGTCTATGTAGTAGGTTAGCATACTGATCCAAAGAAGGATGTATGTATGAATGCAATATCTCCTAAAATATGGAGTCATTAGAAACATTTTTCTACTTTTGTAATTGTAATACAATTTCAGATAGATAGATAGATAGATAGATAGATAGATAGATAGATAGATAGATAGATAGATAGATAGATAGAGAGAGAGAGAGAGAGAGAGAGAGAGAGAGAGAGAGAGAGAGAGAGAGAGAGAGAGAGATCACCCTGCGGTTACACTTGGGCATGTACATATTAATCCTTCTTCCTCTTTTGTAGCTATTATTTATATTCTTTTAAAAAATAATATGGTTTTAGCTATTTTCAATTTTGAAGCCACATGCACAGGTATCCATGGTCTCAGTGAAATAACAAGATACACATCATAGCATCCAAGTTGATGCCCTTTATACATTGCAATAAATACAAAGTATATAAGGGGAAGATTTTAAACCACAGTGCTGCAATGCAGATTTCATTACTGCCCCACCCCATTCAAGCTTTTTGCCAGGTTTCAAATGATAAACTGTGCGTCACAACACTGAGATTTAAATTCTTCTCTATGGCCACATAGCTAGAAAGTCTGGAAGACGGAAATATCCAAATCATTTCCCAGAAGTATGTATCGATATACTATTTTATGTTACTATGGGGATGTTCAGTTTTAATAACACTATATTGGTTTATCACAGGTTGAAATATCACTGAACAGTATAACGTCTTGATGAAGGTCTGAGTAAAGTGTAAGTAAACTTTTTCTACTTTATACAGAATTCCCTTTAATTGTTTACAACATTAAAGCTTTGCATTTAAACACAAAAGCTAACTTACAAAGAAGTGTGTGTAATGGACACTTTTTACATCTACCTCAAGCATCACTGAAGTTTGCTAGATTGTTTAATAACTGCATTTTTCCCTCAGATGTTGTCTAACCCCTTATCCAGTGGTTGGTTCAAGGAGAGGTGGTAGCCTGTTACAACATAAACCCAACCAGTAATATGAATTGGAAAAATGACAGCCCATTGTTAATTGAAATACACCATTAAGATGAAAAGCATATATTCTTTCTTTCCTCGTTATTTAACTGGAATAAAATGGCTTGAAGCTTAACTGCTAGCAAATACTCTTTTTATTCTTCCAACAGCAGATACTGAACTATCCAGAAAATAAAGAAAAACTCAGATGAAAACATTTTTTTTACAAACCACCTCCACTATATTTCCATTATTCTAAGATCTAGTCTAAAATCTTAGAGAAGCTGGGAATGTAGTCATTTGCATAAGGAAATCAGAAGATACAACATTCTTTCCTCAAAGTCCCCTATCTAGGCTGCTAGCTTTATTCTATTACCTATATGTTCCTTAATAGATATCTCATCTTGATTCTTGTTTTCATTTTGAGATTTATATTTTATTTTTGGGGTGGTGGTTGCTTTTTGACTATAATGATAGCTATCCAGCTAACAATAATCCTTAGGGACCTTAGTAAGAAATTTGATATATTGTACACCAGACATGTCCAAAGTCCGGCCTGCGGGCCATTTGCGGCCCACGGCCCAGTTTAATCCGGCCCTCGAGCAGCCCTCCCTGCTCTATATAAATGCGGCCCTCCCACGGCCCTCCGGCAAGTCCCATGAGAGAGAGAGACAGAGACAGAGGCACTTGCACTTCTGTCTCTCTCTCTCTCTCTCTCACTCTCTCTCTCATGGGACTTGCCCCTTCGCAGGGCTCCTCATTGGCCCTGCGCCCCAGCCGCAAGCCACCATCTGCCCTGTGGTTATAAGTGTCCCGGCAGTTGGGACCCGCCCCTCCCGGAAGTCAACCAATCCTTGGCGGTTCTCCGTCCGGCCGCAGCTTTCCCCGGCCGGCTCCAGCAGTTCCAGCTGATTGCCGGCACGTGGCTGTTTCTCCCTGGCAGCCTCGCCCCCCCCAGCCCTGTCTGTGAGCGTCCGGCAGGGCGCAGCGTCGCCAGGCCTCCCCCCCTTGCGCGAGGCTTCTGGCGTTCCCCCTCGTGCCTGGCTACAGCGGCTCGGGGTTTCCCGTCCCGGGCACGCCAGGCAGCGCTGCAGGGAACGGAAGGGAGGGGGGGAGGGCCATACCTGGAGCTCCGCAGGCCAGGGCGATGCCGGGAACGAGCTGGGCGGCTGCGGCGGCGGCGGGAACAAGCTGCTCGGCTGCGGCGACGGCAACGGGCCGGGTGGCTGCAGCGGCAGCGGCGGCGGCGGCAGCAGTCGGCTGGTGGTCCCCCAACCCTCACCCGTGAGTGGCAAGCCCTGTAGGGCTTGACAAAGAGAAGAGAAAGAGAGGAGAGAGGGAAAGAGAAAAAGTGGAAAGAGAAAGAGGAAAGAGAAAGAGGGGAAAGAGAGAGAGAAAGTTAGAGGAAAGAGAGGAAGAGAAGAGAAAGAGGAAAAAAGAAAAAGAGAAAAGAGAAAAAGAGGAAAGAGAGAAAGAGAAGAGAAATAGAGGAAAGAGAAAGAGGGAAAGAGAAAGAGGAAAGAAAGAGAGAAAGAGGAAAGAAAGAGAGGAAAGAGAAAGAGAAGAAAAGAGGAGAAAGAGAGGAAAGAGAGAAAGTTAGAGGAAAGAGAAAGAGGAGAGGAAAGAAAGGAAAGAGGAAAGGAAGAGAAAAAAGAGAGGAAAGAGAAAGAGAAGAGAGGAAAGAGAAAGAGGGGAAAGAGAGAGAG
>NW_015386405.1:956994-968392 GCF_001527695.2 Protobothrops mucrosquamatus | reverse complement strand
AAAGAGAAAGAGAGAGAGGGGAGAGGAAAGGGAAAGGAAAGAGAGAGAGAGAGAAAGAGGAAAGAGAGGGAGAGGAAAGAGGCATAAAATAATTCATTTGCATTTAATTGTAATGGTTCAAAGAATGTTCGGAAAAATGTTTGGCCCTCCAGCACGTTCACTTCATCCAATCTGGCCCTCTTTGAAAAAAGTTTGGACACCCCTGTTGTACACCATCCAGAAATCCTTTCTGAGGGAGGTGGGCAGTTCAGAAATACGAATAAACAAACAAACATCTCCTATCTGTATTCATTTCCCTGGAAAAAGAGAATATCTCTCATCAGGACAGTGATCTGAACACCTGATTGCATCTAACCACAAAAATCTCTGGTTTGAGGACAAACATATCAATCATTGATTCTAATGTTCCCCCTTTCTCTTTCCCTACTAGGATTTATATGCAAGCTATCTCTATCTTTGAAATATCTTTTAAAACTTCTAAACAGGACATTATCATTCTCTACAGCCTTGTTTGTTTATTTACATTATTTTACTCAATTTCACATCTCACTATGTAGTCTTAGGCAACAAACAGCAGTTAAAAAAATACAAAGAACAGCATAGAAAATATATAACCGGCAGCCAAGATAAAAAAAACAATCAAATAACAATTAAAACAATAATCTCACAGGCTATAACTGACAATCTGACCCCATGCATGGGAACACAACCTATCCAGATCCTTGCAAAAGGCCAGTGGGGTCAGGGCCAACTGAATCCCTGGGGAAACGGGCAGGTGCTACAACAGAAAAGGATCGCTTCCTGAGTTCTGCCAGATGACACACTGTAACATCTGTAATATGCTTCTTTGGTCAGACTGGATGGGATGGGTAGAAGCAATTGGGGAGAGGCACAGAGGAGGAGAATCACAGAGATGATCCTGGAGAAACCATGCAGAGATGATTTCAACAACATGTACACAAAAATGCTTTGAAGGAAGTAAAGAAAACATCCAGAAGAAACTCATACAGGCTCTGTCCTAGTTTCCTGGGGTATAAAAGAGGGAGGAAGGGAAAATGCAGCAAGGTTTTTCAAGATTTTGCTACTAGAGACTATGTTGATATGTCAGAATTCCAATCAAACCCCATGAGTTGGTTTCTGGGTCTGGCCTCTCTTGAGAGGCTGACATCTATTGGAAGAGTTTCTAAAACACATTAGGATTTGAAGCAGAAGATTTTGAATTAGCAGCCAAGGAATTTAAGACGTTTCTTCCACTCTAGAATTAAGCCTGAGTACTTCCCTAATAACTAGAAATATGTAAACTCCTTCTACCTTCTTGAAATTTATTTTACTTGTCTGGAATGCTAACATTTGTTTCTCCTAAACAGGATTACTTCACATTTTATGGAAATTTATTTATTTATATATATATATATGTAGGTCTTTAGTTATTCGGGTTTTCTCCCGCGTAGAATTAGAAGTGTCTTGGCGACGTTTCGACGAAGTCACATTCGTCATCTTCAGGCTGGTGTCTTCAGCTTCGTGCTTCTGGGAGTAGTCCACTACTCCCAGAAGCACGAAGCTGAAGACACCAGCCTGAAGATGACGAATGTGACTTCATCGAAACATCGCCAAGACATTTCTAATTCTATGTGGGAGAAAACCCGAATAACTAAAGACCTACATACAAACACCCGCGAAAATCACAGAAATAGGTCTGTATTTTGTTTGGTTCTGAGATTGCTTAATGGAATACTCACACCATAAGTTAAAGTTGGTTCCTGAAATAAATGGACACCACTTCTTGCAGCCGTATTACATTTCACTATAAAGGTTATAAAGCAGTGAGGCCAGAAACTCTTGGATATATGACGGGAGGGGGCTCCTTAGCTGTCAGTCATTTCTTATGTTACTTTGTTTGTCTTATGTAAATCTGGAAAGGAATAAAATATTTTTTTTCACTGAAGGGGAAATCCCCGAGATCTCCATAGTTGCAGAGGGTAATCATAGGAATGATTTCTACATATCTTGCTTGACAGTACCTATTAGCTAAAAGGAAAAAAAATACACATTTGGGTTAAAGCTGTTCTAATTCAGTATATATTGCGTTGACATGTGATTGTCTGCAACCATGATTACTATTTTTCTCTACTTGAATCAAAATCAGAATATGCATGCTTATTTCCTAGGAAACACTATTTAAAGCTGATGAAAAATATTATTGAATCTGGCCATCAATGAAGGTGTCACTATTTTAGCTTCAAGGCACATTTATTTAGAATTATATAAGTTGAATACTTCTCTCCCCTCCAAATTCACAATTAAGTATAACTACTGAGAATACTTAAACATTTTCAGTGGACAGGACTGGGCAGGATTTCAGTTGTTCAGAAGTGATCAGTTAATTAAGTTAGTGAAATAAACTTGGGATTGTCAACTTTTGAACTGGTTTCTATATTTTTCTTATAAACGAAGGTTTAAAAATGCAATTAATTAACAGAAGGCAACATGTCATAAAGCTTGACTGGTTAATTTCAGTAATCAAAACCTGTGAAGGTCACATATCAATGATATCAAAGCACATTTTCACACATTGATGGGTTTTGCTGCTTTGGGTGTTTTTTGAACTTTCAGTATCACTTCTTTCAAACTCCCTCTCTTCCTCCCTCCATCTCTTCTCCCACCCCCTCTTTCTCATACACACAGAGGAATATGAGGACACTAATCCACTTCCACAGTGATTATTTGTTCTCTTTTATTAGCCTGATTAGGCCACAAAGTACTGCAAATGCAATAGGAAGACTAAAGCCCCATTTGTCACTCTAGCTATTAAATGAGAAACAAGATACTGATTGTCTTACTTGATCCAAAAGGAAAGATTAAAGTAAAAAAAATTAGCAGGTAGAAAGAATTTCTTCCAGAGCATGCTCATGAGATTTATAACTTCAGCCCAAAGAGGTTGCCAAAAATCTCAAAATTTTACCCAATGGGAAGACAAAGGATTCTGAATTCAATAGAATAAATTTCAACACGTTATATTTTTATCAAACTACATAGACAACTCAATTATTACTCATCTTTTATTTTATGTTATAGCAAAACTAATCTACCAGATATAGAATTGTTCTATATCCATTTTTTCTCATACACATCCTTATTTTCCTTTAGCTGTATTTTCTGCAGTTGGATTGAAATGTTACATTGAAATGGCCAGAGCTACTGTTAGTGTTCATCAGTTGGTTAACTGATTAACTCATTGTGTTAGCTGCCTGTCTTCAATATTCTGAGATTAATAAAAAAATGAACACAGCCAACTTCAAAACACTTTGGAGGAACCAAGAAGTAGAAACAGAGCCATGTGAAAATACTCACATTGGCAGAGAAATATAATTTCATATCTGAAATACTGATGTAAATTGCAGAAAATTCTGGGTTTAAACCACAAGTACTAATTTTAGTGGCAGATACTTTGGAATATAGCTTCAGGATTAATTAGCTCTGGTGGAAGGTTCAAACATGCCACGTAGCATGATGTGTCACAACATATCGTGACTTTTTTTCCCATTGTCAGAGATGGGTGGGCGTGGCCTCTACATGATGCAATCAGCCCACGGGCCGGCAGTTTGACACCCCTGCAGTATGGTAAAGGACAGGGCTTTTTTTCTCATAGAACGCCCAGAACGGAGTTCCGGCACCTTTTTTGGATGGAACCTTGTAGGGTAGGCAAGGCGAGTTGTATGACGTGTGTGAGTTCCGGCACCTTTATTTTTTAGAAAAAAAGTACTGGTAAAGGAACACCTATTTTTCCCTAAGCCTCAAAGGCACATTATATAAGCAATGCACTTTCCGGGGAACTTTTTTGTTTATTAAAATGTGGAAATTAGATAATTCTAACATGTTGAAATTTAATATATCAAAGTTATTTTTTTAATTAGCCAGTACAATTATGTTCCTAAAATAAAATGGTGACTAGGTCTGTATGCTTTCAAAAAAATTAAAAACAAAAAACAAAAGAAATCCTTCTATCACTACCACCACCCCAGTATCATTTTTTAAAAAAACTTTGTAACTGTAATTAAAAATCCCAGAGAATTAGGTTAAAATAACTATAGAATACAAATAGCAGACAACTATAGCAATGTAGATATCTAAAAAAGTACTGAACTTTTTTTTTCTTTTAAAATAGGATTTAAAAGGCTCGAAAGAAACAACCACTAAAATATAGCATAGATCTGAGGCACAATATCTTAGGGATGTCATGGCATAATTCACACGAACTATTGCAATGTTCGTCTCTGATAATTGACCACCTCCTCTCAGAAGAGTCATCTACTTGGGGTTATCCAATCATTTCACGATTTTGGTTGGAAGCCAATATTCTTACTTCCCCCATCCCAACCCTGTTTGTATTCCCAGTAAGTATTTTGGAGGATAGAGGATTGAACATCAGCAAAACTTGTTTCAGGTGAATATAGGTAGAAATATTTGTAAATTGAGTTTAACTTCTGATAATTTTATAGACAGTCCATTTGGCAACAATATGAAAAAAAAGGTTTCCATTGCCTTCTAAGATATCTATATGTCTTATTTCTTACTTACTGATGTATTTTCTCTACTGTGCCAGCCAACTGGGATATCCAGTGGTGGGATTCAGCCAATTCGCACCAGTTCAGCAGAACCGGTAGCTAATTTTTTTGTTGCCCAGGCCAGGCCCAGAATGGACTTCTGGAAGCAGCATCCACACAGAGAACCGGTTGTTCACATATTTGAATCCCACCACTGGGGATATCATTCCTGGGATGCAAAAAAATTGACAACTATTAGATAGCAGGAAAAAGTTGGAAATATATACTATATATATCTTTGCAATTTTTGTTCATCTGGGTTTGTTTTGTGTTTTGTTTTTTTAACTCTTGTAAGTAGCCCTATTACTTATCAATTAAATAACCACCCTGTAATACAAAGCTTTTCAAAAATTCTGTCACCATGATGAAAAGAGACCTTTTTTAAAAAAAGAAATCCTTTTCAGTTTTGTGCTTTATTTCCTATATGAGCAGTAAGTACATTGTAGTTTTCCTCTGTAACATCAAAGACTGACTGAATATATTTATTTAATTTTAGTGGCAGAATTTAAAAAGTGATTTAATAAGTTAAAGAATAATCACAAAATGATTGGTGATAGGAATCGTAATCATAAGATTCACAGCAATTTTAATACATAATTAACCTATGAAGCACTAAAGACTGAAAAAAGTATTCATTCTCTGTTAAGCAATTAATTCCATACATTGGAAAAAAATTCTTAACCCAAGCAATGTTTTCAATCACAGCCAACCTATTTCATGGTTCATTAGTAGACATTCATTCAATATTCTAAAAAGTTATGTTTGGATGACCTAACAGACTTACAAACATCTTCCTTGACTCTACTAAGATTTTCTGCCCCCTGACTATTACACACACAAACAGAGGGGGGGGAGGGAGGGGGGGAGAAAGAGAGGGTGGGGAAAGAGAGAGAGGGAGGGAGAGGGAGAGGGGGGGAGAGAGAGCATAGAAGATCAGTAGTATCTGTATTCTGAGAATTCCTCTGGAGTGAATAACTCCTATTATCTTCCTTAGGTGGGGAGTGTTGGCTCAGTGGTTAAAGTGCTGGGCTTGTCAGCTGGAAAGTTGACAGCCCCAGTTTGAGACCCGGGCACTGCATGATGGGGTGAGCTTTTGTTACTTGCCCCAGCTTCTGCACAGCTAGCAGTTTGAAATCATGCAAATACAAGTAGATAAATAGGTACCACTTCAGTGGGAAAGTAACAGCATTTTGTGTGCCTTGGTGTATATTCCTGTTGGTCACATGACCACGGAAAGGATCTTTAGACAACACTGGCTCCCTTACCTCTAAGAAACAGTGATGAGCACCACCCACATGACCACGGAAAGGATCTTTAGACAACACTGGCTCCCTTACCTCTAAGAAAGAGTGATGAGCACCACCCCCTAGAGTCAGACATGACTGGACAGAAGAAATCTTTACCTTTACCTTCCTTAAAGAATGAAAAAGGGTCAGTGCAGCTCAGTGCTTTGTATGGATGTGTGCTTTTCTCTCCAGATGAAGATCAAGAGGAAGATCATCCTGAACAGAGGAGGAACCTAAATGAGGTGGCAGGTACCTTACTAGCAAATTTGAATTTTGTAAACAGCTATGGCCATTCTAGTAGACATTTTGTGAATGGCCCCATGTGACCCCATTTTTGGGATATGCTTATCTTGTGACATATAGCTATTATATAGGGAAAGGTTTGTGCAATAAATATCCCCTACTAGCTGTTTTCACAGATCATGCTAGTATGTAATTGACTTATTTGATTTTGGCCTAGTGTATTAAGGGAACATAGCCATTATGGTTTGTAAAACATAGTTTATGAATTAGCTTATTTGTAGTTATAGACACTTACTTATTCAGAAATCCATGCAACTTAGTGCAATATGGGACTAGCCCTTTTGTTAGCAACTTCCAGTATGACTATACTGGACTCTCCTAAGTTCATCCCCAAGTCACATTAACCTGATCAGTAAAAAGGCTTAATTAATTCAGCACAATTATACAGGAATTTTTATATTGTCCTTTCTCATACAATGTCAGGATGTTGTATAATAAAAGGACACTATTAAATAAAACAATGTGGAGATTAGCAAATTTTCAAAGCAGTTAGGGAATGTTGTCAAGAGCAAAAGAAGGACTTTTCATAATCACATACTATTTGCTCTGACAGTGATAGGATTGTTTCTAAAGTCTCCTTTGACCAAATATATTTAAATGAACTATGGCCAAGCATCCATATACTAAAATCAATTCCTCTTTAAACAGTGTATTGATGTGTATTGACTACATTACAGGTCTATGTGCAAGTTAACCCCATTCAAATATAAATTTACAAATCAATTGGAAAGAGTTGATTTTATCTGAATTTACACTTTAGTTGATTTGATCCATTCTTAATTTTTTCATTCAAAGTAGTTTGATTCAAAGATTCAGTTTGATTCAATAAAAGTGTATGTGCATCAAATATTTGATTTAACTTGATCCCTCAGTTCAATATATTGGTTCAAAGAGTCAATTTAAGAGTCAGTATTAACCTTCAAATTGAGGACTCACAAATCCCTGATATGTTATTTTCCAATGGAATGTATTCCTCTATACAGAAGTGAGAAACAAGGACTTTGAACCCCTATTGGTCTCTATGGGAACTCAATTACTTGATCTCTCACTTCTCTTTCTGGGACTCAAAGATAGACAACAACAACAACAACAACAACAACAACAACAACAATAATAATAATAATAATAATAATAATAATAATAGAGTTGGAAGGGACCTTGGAGGCCTTCTAATCCAACCCCCTGCTGAGGCAGGAAACCTTATACCAGACATATCAAACTCGCGACATCACGTGACATCGTGCAATGTATCGGAACAGTTTTGCCATTGCCAGCAATGGGGTGGGCGCGGTTTCCACATAATGCGTCCGGCCCGCGGGCCGGCAGTTTGACACCCCTGCCTTATACCATTTCAGACAAATGGTTGTCCAGTCTCTTCTTAAAAACTTCCAGTACTGGAGCATTCACAACTTCTGGAGGCAAGTTGTTCCACTGATTAATTGTTCTAACTATCAGGAAATTTCTCCTTAGTTCTAGGTTGCTTCTCTCTTTGATTAATTTCCATCCATTGCTTCTTGTCCTGCCTTCAGTTCATTATAGTTCTTGATAAATTATACCTAGAACCAAATCTTCATATAGACCAAATATTTTTTTTATTTCCTAATTGCATCAAAGCTATGCAAATCCAGCCTGAAATCATCTTAACTACCAATTTGAAAATCCTGAGAATATGCATAGAACATCCTGATTCAATTAAGGGTTTCTCCAGCTGACCAATAGGAAAGACATCATTTGTTGTGAGTAGGGGGAATAACACCTAAATAGCACAAACAGGGGGCAGTGAGGGGAAACAGCTCAGAAAGCAGAAGATTCTTGCCAAGAGAAAAGGAACCATCTTTCTGCTCTGCAGAGTTGTAGTTTTTCAAAGCAATAACAACTTTGCTCCAGGATCAAACATACCGAGTGTTAATGGTAAGAGTTCCCCCACCCAGCCAGGCCCATCACTTCTAATGTCAAACCCAAGTGATGCTTTGGGATTATATCAATCCAGAGTTGATTCTGAACAGGCACTAGAACATCTAGAGACCAAATAGTAAATGCTCTTTTGGGGGCTTATTTTGGCTTGCCACCAATCACCAGGCACTGATGCAGTCACACTTCGGTCAAAATCCAGATTTAAATAATAGCCATTGTAATGTTAATCTCTATGAATTCAAGACACTTGTTCTTCATTTTGTAAGGGTGGACTTCAAGGAAAGCTAAAGTTAGCCAGGAGCTCATTTAATTTCTGTTTAAGTTAATAATTAACATTCCCTTGAATTAATTGTGAAGTGTTGTAATTTAGTAGTAGAGGGAGACTTTCATTAAGATCCCTGATTAGAACGCTAATACAGTTGCAAAGGTTATACAAATTTGTAACCTGCTCAACATTAATTACATATATAATTGCAGTTAGATAATGTGGAAAATAGTATTAGCAATGTGGACTATAATATTTCTTAGAAACCATGACTATCCTAATTCTAGTGCTGTCCGTTGATCTAGCTCTTTCCTGTAAAATATTTTGTCCTTTCATAGATTCAACTTTTACATCCATGTTATGTTGTTCTTTCTACCTGTTCCGTTCATTTCTGTTTTGTTTTATCTTAATGTTTTATTTTTTGTGCTGGTTCTTGACAGTAATAAAAATTGAAATTGAATGTCATTCTTCTATGATTGCTGTTTCTAAGACTATTGGTTACCCATTCAATTTCATCTTGATTGTCTGAAACTAGGCTTCCCTATCTCCTACTAACCTTCTTTAAGACTTTTGGTTGAACCCTTTATTATGGTGTACCTCTCTTATGATTTGATCATTTATGCCAGACAACTACTGGTAGCCTTTTCCTCTCTCCATCTTTTACCTGACAACCATATATGCACACACATAGGTAGTGCCTACTACTAGTACAAGTGGAGTATGGTGCTTGGTTTACACTTCCAACTAAGAGGCTAAGTTTCCTTAATATGTATTAGTCATATCTATTGACAACACCACTTGACAATTTTTTTAAAAAAAATCACCAAGGAAAATGTCTAGTAATTATATTACAAAGTTTTATTCATACGTTTCTGTGCAACCTCTTAAAACTTATCCCTTTTACTTTATAGGCAAATGATACACAATAAAAACCTTACTTTATTAATTGCCTGCAAAATATAATTTAACATATATTTTGGCATTCTAATTACATAAAATAAACTTTTAATTAAAATTATTCATTGGTGATACATTTGTTAATGTTAAGTTCAATTATTATATAAAAATTAATAATATATAGGACGTTTATGATTAATGAGGTGACTGATAGTAGTCATTGATAAGATGAGGCTAATTATTTCTTCCTTGATGGGAACTTAAGGCTGGGAAGGCATTTATACTAATATACTAAATAAATATGAGAGTTATCAGTAGACTGGGACAAAGAAAATAATCATAGAACATCAACAAAATGTCAGTATCAGATTAAGGCCTCCTATCAAAGCTGATGAGAAGTTGTAAACTGAAAGTGGATAAGGTGAATTAAACAGACTGTTAGGAATGAGGTTCCAATTATTACATGAAATCCATGAAATTTTGTAGCTATCTGAAATTGTAAGAGAGGTTTCTATATACTATGAAAGTTGAAGAATTGTGAAATAAACTCCTAATGTTACAATGCTTATGAGGGTAGTATATGTTTTTTCTTTTTCTTACTTTTTACTGTTGTGTGATGAGATTATGTAATAATAGCACCAGAGGACAGTACAATGGATGTTTTGAGTAGATGGATTTCAAGTGGGTTTAGTGGAATAATATTGTCTGATGGTCATTCATCTAGTTCTGGGGTTATGATGAGGCTTACATGATATAGCGTTGAGAAAAATCCTACACAGGGGGAAATTTCTGATACAATGAGCATTGCACATTGTATATTATTTTGTATGGCTTTTGGTAGTGGCCTTGATGTATTCCTTCTCAAATCACATCATGTCACCATTGGATGAGGGTCAGGATTAAAACTAGTAGGCCAAGTTTTGATATTGTTGTAGTGTGGATATGAAAGCAGAGGGCCATAATAACAATAAGTCCATGGACCCTGTTAGAGGCAATAGGCTCAGGTCAATTAAGTGGTATTGATGAAGTTGGTGCATCATTATGTTACACAGAATATAGATGTGGGTTAATGATGCATTTTCTAATAGAAAAGGGTAATTGGTACAACATAGAGATAGCCTTGAATGTAGACTATGGCTATTTCTAAAAGTATTAATAGAAGCAATAGTATGGATCTCAAGGTACATAAAATTAAGACAGCAGAACTAATTATTTTATGAGTAGGTGGTTAGCTGTGATGTTGGCTGCTGGCTACACTCCTAGTGCAATGAGCTGCATAAAGAGGCTAATTGTTTCAGTTATGATTAGGAAAGGAATTAGTAGGGTTGGTGAGTCTTCTGGTGATGCATGGGCTAATGCTGAAGATGTTTTTATAATCAGACCTGTTGCTATTCATATTGGAATGGCTAGTGCTATGTTTGTTGAAACTTGTGAGACAGCTGTAAATGTGCATGGAATAGGCCTAATGGGATACATTTGAGAAGGCTGATTAAGAAATGATATTTATTTCTTGTAGTATTATGGGAAGTATCAGGACTTATAATTATTAGCGTGGATGTTTATAGTGTTATGGTTTATTCATCATTTTATTATTATTATACATATGTATGAGAGCTGTGGAGAAGATGTATGTTGAATAAGGATATAATGATTACTTGCTTCAATTGTAAGAGTAAAGAGTATTATTTTAGTACGAATATGTCATTTTGGTATAAATCCTATGAGTGGGGTTAGATTTCTGAGTGAAAAGATTGTGAACATGGGGACTGATGATCGTTGTGGGGAGATTGTTTATAAAGTTCCTGTATCTTTTATTGATGTTGTTGAGTAGAGTATTAGCAAAATTTGGGTGATGGATAGTATCTAGATGATTAGTGTTGGCGCAAAGCTACTGTATGTGGTATAAGAACTATTGCAGAAAGAATTCATTCAATAATAATAATAATAATAATAATAATAATAATAATAATAATAATAATAATAATAATAATAATAATAATAATAATAATAATAAAGTTGGAAGGGACCTTGGAGGTCATCGAGTCCAACCCCCTGCCCAGGCAGGAACCCTACACCATTTCAGACAAACGGCTGTCCAGTCTCTTCTTAAAAACTTCCAGTGTTGGAGC
>NW_015386405.1:951756-956894 GCF_001527695.2 Protobothrops mucrosquamatus | reverse complement strand
TTAGGTTGCTTCTCTCCTTGATCAGTTTCCACCCATTGCTTCTTGTCCTGCCTTCAGGCGCTTTGGAGCATAGCTTGACTCCCTCTTCTTTGTGGCAGCCCCTGAGATATTGGAACACTGCTATCATGTCCCCCCTCGCCCTTCTCTTCATTAAACTAGACATACCCAGTTCCAGCAACCATTCCTTATATGTTTTAGCCTCCAGTCCCCTAATCATCTTTGTGGATTGCTCTTGATAATCGGACAGTTTGGTTAATTTTCTTAAATAATATAATGAAAATAAATGTTGGTGCTAATATATCTCATGTTAGGTTTGCTAGGCTTGTTATAGTTGTGATTACTTGGGAATTTCTGAGAGTCAGAAGTGGAATGGGGCTGCTGAAATTTTTTTTATTATTGCTGTTTGTGCTTCATGGATGATGGGATTTCAACATAGCTCAGGTTATATTTCAATGTGTTGATATATTACTAGAAAAGTGCTGAGGATATTAGGATGTTAGATTTATTAGTAAAGGTCATGGTGGCATTTTCAGGGTATGGGCCCATAGCTTCTTTAGCTGACTTTACTTAAGGTAGAAGATAGCATATATGGAAGTACTGAAAGTTTTGGAGTTTAAAGTGCATGTTCAAGTTTTGGCCTTCCAGTATTAAGGAGAAGATTTGAACATCTATGTCAGTTTTAAACTTATTGTTCAAATAATATATATATTAAAATTAAAACCAGTATTTTATATAAATACTGGTTTTAATTTTAATTAAAAGTTAAGTTTTAGTTACTTAGTTAGGAATTATAATGCTACCAATGAAAACCATATCAATTTATGGCCTTTAATAATAATACTAATCACAATAATGCTTTTCATTATGTACAGTCTACAAATTACTTCACAAAGATTATCTTTCCACTCATAAAACAAAATATTCATCAAGAAACAAAACACTTATCTAAACCCATTTTAGCCTAACCTTGGATCAATCTTCATAGGTACAATGACCAAACCTCTTACAAACAATATTATACAAACAATAACATTATATCAAAATCATTAAACTAAGCACACTAATCATTACCCTAGCAAGCCTTCTATTATCAATAGTTGTACTATTTATATTAACTCACCAAGTCCCACCAAAACACTAAACTTTTTCTTCAACCAATTTCCCTTCAAGATGCTTCAACATCCATAAAAACACTAAAATTCATCCAACAAATCTCCACATAACTGACTTCTGAACTTTAAAAAAAAACTACAGATCAAAATATCTCAAAATGTGCAAAATATACATGTCCAATTGCTATGACTTCGCCTTCAGACAGCTTTACCTGGATGACTGAGAATCTTTATTGATATATTGCTACTCGCTTTGGAGAAGAAACTGCCTGAGGATGATGAGATGGATTTGGTACATTCTGACACTCTCCACTTAACTAACTTGCTTTAATTGATGAAACTGCTTGAATGAGCAAAACATCTCAAACCAACAAAAAAATAAGTCAATTGCCATGACTCAACTTTCAGACAGCTTTACCTGGATGACTAAGAATCTTCATCAACATAAAGACCAAAGGTTTACTGAACACCACCCTACATACAATTCACACAACACAATAACAAAATCTAATCAAAAACTACCTAGTTTTCCTATTGTTGTTTGGCATTTACAATTATTTGAGCCACAATCCTTTTTATAATGAATGAAAATCAAATAATACTGTGTGTCTATTTGTGTGTGTGTGTGTGTGTCTAGGGGGCACATCCAAGAGAGAATGAACTATCAAACAGGCCAGTGAAATCATCACCACAATAATTCCTGCTGTTATAAGATATCAAATAATATGTTATTGATATCTTATAACAGCATATCATAATATGTTAGGATAGCAAGTATTATTTAGGAAAGAGTGCTAAATTCTGACTGAAAACTGGAGTCAACTATTTATTCAGCCTTAAACCTCAAGATGTCATTTTGGGCTAATCATTATTTCACAGTTTAATTTACACAATCATTTTGTAGATATTATGGAGTGAAAGAAATCATATATGATTTCCATTCTTTGGAGAAATACTGAGGTTTTAACAGGCAAATATTTTTTTGTTAAACAAATGAATTATAAATAAACAAATAGGTGATCTTCTGAATATATATGACAGATACCAATGGAAAAAATTGCCCAAGAAAATTAATAGCAGAGAATTAGTTATTTTCCTGTGAAGTGTGGAGAGGGAAGATTTAATCCTCTTCTTGCTATGCCTTCCAGTAGTCTTGGTTCAGGGAAATCCATTATTAGATCAGGAAGATGCAGGGATCTAGACAGAATCATAGGAAAGGCTGATCACCTAATGCAATAGGGAAACATGAGTTGGACTACCTGTAGATTCAGAGGCCATACAGAGACTAGCAACTCTTTCTCAACCTCAGCCTAACTTGCTGGCTAGGGAATTCTGAGAGTTGGAAAAGTTCACACATCTTAAAGTGGCTGAGGTTGAGAAACACTGCCTCAGGGTATCACATGTCCCTTCCCCATTGACTGAGGTTGAGAAACACTGATACAGCCCAAGAGTTACATCCATGTACACTATTAGGTTTACAAGTTAAGAACCATTCTTAACTTTTTTCATCTGCTTTTCATTAATGTTGAAAACTTTGGTTCAGTGAATTCCTTGCTTTTGTTGAGGCTTTTATCTTCCTTCTGCTTCTCTCTCTCCATGTTTGGATCATAAATTCAGGGAACAAAGACTACTTTAGAAACATGGATGGGTGCATATCTCAAATATAACAAAAACATACAATTTCCATGAAAATGATAGAATATATTACATAAGAACAGATATTTGTTATACTATATATAACATTGTTGTAGCACAAAAGGTAAAAGAGACTATAGTGTTTCACTATTTGTGGAAGTAGAAGGAGAGCAAATAATATTCCTACCGTAGCACAAACAGTTCCTAAATCAGTGAAATTGTAATAAATTGTGCAACAGAATATAAATGTTTCAAGAAACAGTACAATGGAATGTTCAATATTTGCATTGGCTTATTCAAGTGTAAATCATTGTATAAGGTTTAGTAATTTGTTTAAAGATGAAAAAGGATTTTATACAAGCAATGGAAGACTTTATACTAATAGACTATCATATCTGAACGTACTTGTAGATTTTTCTATCACTGTTTGCTTTAACAGAAATTGGCCTTCAATTATATTGCTCTATATCAATTTCCTGTATTTATTACATCAATATGACAGTGAAACCCTCTACGTTTATATTTTGATCCTGTTCTGACCATCCTCTTAAAGGCTTTTGCTGGTTAACCTTATGTTAATAAATATATGTGCTGCAAAATGTTCTGTGTTTCTTATAAAGCATACTTTTTTCTACAAATACTTTTATCAACACATATGTTGCTATGTTCACCAACTAATCAGCTTGCTATTTCTGTGCCTTAAAACAGTTTTGTCTGCTTTATACAAAGAGATGATTAATTGCCAAACAAATATATGCCAATCCAGCATATTGTACCTTGTAGTTAATCAAACCAGAGTTTATAAAAAAGAGTGGATCTAGCTATTGTACCTTTGCCATAGCTCACCAGATACTCACTTCATTGTTTGGCAATAAATCTGTATGATTTTAAGAGTTTCCTTATACTATTTCAAACATAAAATTTACCATCAAACCCCTAAAAGCCATCAGTAACCCTAATATAAAATATAACAGGAGGAAGGAGTGTTAGATATGTTCACCACCTTGAGTTATTTATAAAAAATAAAGGTGGGATAGAAATAAAAATAAATAATTTGGATTTTATAGGTATTTAGATCTATAGAAATCATATTAGAACTGGCAGAGCATTGTGCCTGAGAGGCCAAATTTATATAATCCTAAGAAATAATTAGGGTTAATCTTTATGAGTATCTACTTTGAAACCAGATTAATCTTAACTGGTGTGTTTGCACAACACTTATTTAGCAGGCACATTTACCATATAACTATATTTTCAAATTCGGGATAATGTCTCCATGTTCCTCCATGTTTGAAAAACTGAGATTGGTGGCTAGACCATGGTAAAATCTGGCATGAGCAGAAATATATAGGAATATGATGATCAGTTGTTGACATGAAACAAGGTAAGGAGGCCACGACAACAGCAGGTCAAGTCAAGAGAGAAATTCTTAAAGGAAACAAGGATAAGGATTTAATCAAATTAAATTAAGTTTACTCTGAATTTTATATTCATTTTCATGTCATTAAGCCATTTGGTAGTCCCAATCATTGTAAATTATTTGGGATGTCACACTTCACCTGTTTAATGCCCAGTGTCACCCTCTGCATTGGACCTGTAGGTGAAAAGCAGAATAAAGTCAGAAAGCTGCAGAAATGAGAACAAAATGGGGACATTAAATAGTGTGGGAACAGAAAACATTTTGGCAAGACAGAAACATCATTTAGTACAAGAACATGGTAGTGTGCCTTCATTTACTTAAGAAGTACATTTATAAGGTAATTGCTGGCAATATTGATCATTCAATGTCTGAATTACACAAGAGAAGGCAGTAGATTGCCAGTGACAAAATAGGTCTAGCACAGGGGTGGGGAACCTTGGCTCTTTTATGACTTGTGGACTTCAACTCCCAGAATTCCTGAGCCACCATGGATGGCTCAGGAATTCTGGGAGTTGAAGTCCACAAGTCATAAAAGAGCCAAGGTTCCCCACCCCTGGTCTAGCGGATATCTGACTGAAAAGCATAATGTAACTTCAGGGAGCAAATATTTATTATTTTATTTATTTATTTATTTATTTATTTAATTTATATCCCGCCCTTCTCCTTTCGGACTCAGGGCGGCTAACAACCAGATAAAACACTAATCCCCAAAAACTACAAATTTAAAAACATAAGTAAAAACAAATATTAATAATTTGGTCAAATTAATTTAAAAAATTGCTTTAAAACCCCATTAAAATTTTCCCCTAGGCCAGTCCTGCAAGTTGGAATAGCCATGTCTTAAGGGCGCGGCGGAAGGAAGGGAGATCAGGGATCACCCTGATCTCTGGGGGCAGCTCATTCCAGAGGGTGGGAGCTCCCACAGAGAAGGCCCTCCCCCTTGGGGTCGCCAGCCGGCACTGTCTGGCCGA
>NW_015386405.1:944070-951656 GCF_001527695.2 Protobothrops mucrosquamatus | reverse complement strand
GGTCAGCACCTTGAAGCGCACCCGGAAGGCCACCGGCAGCCAATGTAAGCTTCACATCAGTTAATGTAAGCTTCACATCTTTCTCAGCTGTCATATCATGTTGCGTCAGTTCATTTCAAAACAAGCCTAGCAAGAAAAGTATGAATAGAAAGAATGAGTGCAGTTGTAGTATGGAGAATATTTTTATAATATACTACTTACCATTAGATTAATTTTACATCTGTTTTCATCAATATGGAATATAAATTGTAAGAGATGAAAATAAAGAAGTTATCTATTTATTATGATTTATTGCTATTCTTAGTAAAGAGTTTTGTCTATAGACAATAGGAATCTGGCTTGGGAACTAACAAAAAAAGAAGGAAAACTACATTGCAACAGTTTATTTGATTGAAAAGAACATAGAAGGGATAAAAATGAGAAGTGGGAATAATGGCAGATTAGTGTTCCTCTCTAGTTAAAATCTATCTATCTATCTATCTATCTATCTATCTATCTATCTATCTATCTATCTATCTATCTATCTATCTATCCATCCATCCATCCATCCATCCATCCATCCATCCATCCATCTATAAATTAAAGAAGGAGGCAATTGTTAGGACAAAAAGAAAAAAGCAGATTATAATAAATATATTGCAGCATGAAATGACAGGATACAGAGTCGAGTGATGATTATTGTTCTATTGTCTATGTGTTAAAAGTAAACTATTCATGTTTCATTACTTGACTATTTGAAAGGATAAACAGGCTTGATGTTTTAAGTTTTTTTTTCTAAAAAAAAATACAATTAACTCACTGGAGTATCATAGGACTACAAAAGATATCTCAGCAGCCATAGGACTGGAGACCCAAACTATTGTGGCTGGAGAGTGATGTATACACTGCTTGGAAGTTTGCTCAAAGCATGTATCTTATACTGATGAAAATCACATCAGTGCCTCTCTGTTCTGCTTGTGGTTTTCCAGTAGCAGTGTTGGACAATAGAGGATGGATCTACTGAAGAGGAATTAAATATAACCTTGAATCCATTCCAACTCTTCTATTTCTCTAGTACTGTATGCTTAGAACAAATCAAATCTTAGTATAGTTAACTTTTCTGCCATGGTTAACACTAGATGAAGGGGAAAAATTGTAAAGGCTAAAAAGTCAAGAAACAAAAGAGCAAAACGTTCTCCTGACTAGTCTTGTAGTGTTTTTGCTCCATCAGTAATTATTCCCCATCCAATCTATAGAATTGTTCCGTTGGTAGCATCTACATGTATGATAATACCAGAATAAATTATTGAGTTTGCTTGAAGCACATACAATATTATGATTTTGTAGCTCAAGGGAGATCGTATTAGTCTTTCATAATAAACACTACTTCCAGACTTAAATCGTATCTTATGTAATAATGTTCGGATTATGAATGCTTTAGTCACAATGACAAAAATCTTTAGATTTTTATCTAAAAAAAACAGAACAGCACATTCAATAAAAGAAATGTTAATGTTCCATTCAGATGAAACCACCACTCCCCTATATAGTTTTATAAGTTTAAAAAAAAATAGAAACAATATGTAATACTAAATCAAATATGCGGAGAGCTAAACCCAGATTTTTGTGTGCATCACATTGATGTGAATCAATGAACTTCCACTTTAAAACAAAGATGATTTATTTTACTACTTGTTTCTAAGTAATTAAACATTATACCAACACTAGTAAAATATTATCTATTAAACCGATCACATGGATGGCAAATTCCCATCTATCCCTAAATGGAGGAATGGAAAAGAAGCTTAGGGCTTCTTATGTCCTTTCTATACGGTTAGCATAGATGGAAATAATTGAGATTTTCATTCAGACAATTTACATAAATTCATAAGTCCTTTGATTTAAAAATGTACAAGAATAGGAAAAATGTGAAAGTAGCAATACCATATAGTGGGTTCAAAAATATTCATGCCATTTCCTTAAGCTTTACTGAGAGGAGATCTTTATGCAAAGGATTAATATTTAAAGGATTACTTGCAGAGTAATCTTATTGTGATGTCAGAATATCCAGATATTACAAATGTTCTGTAAAATGGCATGCCATCAATAAAGTGCAACATTCATATTTTAAGCTTGAATATTAACAACATACACACATTGCACACAATTCAATATTGCTATGAAATAGGCAAGGTGATCTATATGTACTTCATTCTGTTATAAACAGTTACATTTATAAAAATAACAGTTTATTTTTCTGTAGGAAATTAAAGAGATATTCAGTTAGGAATTAACATTCTTCTAAAAAGGAAAAAAAAATGAATTAACAGTTGATTAAATAATTACATTAGAAGGTCTATGCATGCTCCCAATTGCAAAAAATCAGGATAATGAATTACTCTGTATATAGTGTTTACTTGTACTTAAGCAGAATGCCACACTCTATTGGTTAATTGACTCTTTTACTTATTTATGCAGTTTTCAGATATTTCATTTTTCTTACATTCAGTGAGCATCTCATTTGAACCAATTAAATGTGAGATCTAGCCCTGCTGTAGCCATGAAAGCTGTGTGACTTTAGACCAGTCAGTCTCTCTCGGGGAAATAGGGAGAGGAAGGAGTATTAAGGTTATTAATTATTAATGTATTATTTTAAAAAATAATAAAGGCAGGATTTAAAAAAATCAAATCTAAAAAAAGTCCTTGAAAGTAAACGATGCAAATCAATTTTATGCATACCTACTCAGAAGTAATTTATCGAATCATTAAATTGGTGAGGCATTCAGGCCACTGCTCCATGCAGGAATCCTAATTGAAGCATTGTGACTGAAATTGGGAAAAAAAAGACCTACGATTCCACTCAGAAATGTCTTGAACTGCAAGATGGCCATCACATAAATTTGATAATAACAATGATTACAATTCAGATGGTTTGTTTTCATAAACTGCAATTTTCTCTGAATTATTCTCACAGAGGTTGCTTGTGTAATACTAATACTAGGTAAATACAGGTAGTGCTCAGCTTAGTGACAGTATGATAGACCTTCCCAGAGTTATATATGATCCAGTTCTGAAGTTCCAACTACTGTTTCCCTCCCCCCCCCATGGTCATATTTTGGGCACTTGGCAACTGACCTATATTTATGGCCATTTGCAGTGTCCCACAGTCACTTAACTATGATTAAGACATTTATTACTTTTGCCAAAAACTGATATTTATTTCCAGTTTCCAGTATAATGGGTTAAGCAATATTAATTGAATAACCTCTGAAAAAACAATTGTAAAAGGTGATGACATATTTAACAACTGGCGTGATTTACAGATGTAATTCCAGGTTTGATTACAGTCATAAATCGCAGATTACCAGTAAATTCCTTTATTTTGGTCAATGATCAACAACGACACTAGTATCAAAGCAAGCTTTACTTTCAAATGCAGTATAGAAAATTGGGACAATCTTTTGGCCTTTTTTTGAAAATCACATTTTATCTAAATTTAATCCAAAATGAAATGTATAGCTTTTGTTTTGTTATATAATCTAGAGATCATACTGGTCACTCTTTGCAAGGACGAAAATGAATTTATCAATATAGAGGAAGTATTTTTCCATTGTATTTTATACAGCAACTTTGACATGCATAATCCCCTACGTTCAATGTTAATATCTTACTCACAACATCTGGCAAATGAATACATAAAGGTACAAAAGTAAAATGTAATTTTGAACCAGCTTATTGATCATATTTTATTTATCCGGGGACAGCATATGACATGCAATATCTCATTTCTCCTGGTGAGGTGGATAAGGTATAATAAAGTATTTTCCACAATTGTTTTCACTAAAAATAATAATCTAAATAAGATGGAGAACATGTAGTGTAAAGATTGATAAAGCCCTCAGTGTAATTCCATTCAGCTTTTGATCATAATGCGAACAGATGGGAAACTGAATAAAGAATATTATCCATGAAATAATCCATATGAAGCTAAGCTGGGTTGATTCCTACACTCTAAATTGCCACCATAGATAATTGAGCTCTGGAAAAGCTGTCACCCTTCTGAAGTAGTACATGGCTAAGAAACATATCATTGGAGTGGACAGGTAACAAACCAGAATGCACGTGGCTTTTTTTTCTAACAAT
This sequence comes from Protobothrops mucrosquamatus, assembly GCF_001527695.2. Lineage (NCBI taxonomy): Eukaryota > Metazoa > Chordata > Lepidosauria > Squamata > Viperidae > Protobothrops > Protobothrops mucrosquamatus. Next base: position 947,534 of record NW_015386405.1, on the reverse strand, counting down.
CTACTAGTTGTAATTGCTAAAAATGGATAGGATAGTTTTCTCCCATTCTGAGATGGGAGACAAGAAAAAATCATAACATAACACTTAAAATAAATATATTGTTATTGATAAGCCAAGTTGAAAAGCCATTGTCTACATCTGTACACATTGCATCCATTTTGTTTTTTAACAGCCTTTTAAATCTGACAAGCGCAAACTCTTGACCACTCAAAATTGCCCACTGTGGTTGTTGGGCTGACATAAGTTGCTGGATTTGTTGAAAGGACCCTCGCGGCATTGCAAACCCAGACCATAAGCTGCAAAAATAATGGGATACTTTGAGATTCTACTCAGACAGGAAAGTACTGCATTACTAGAGCAATCACAAGAAACAATGATAAGACATCATAGTTGCTGTATGTTATCTGCAGCCTCAATAATGATCCTTGTTTATTGAGTACTTGTTAAGTGGAAAAAGACTGGACTGGGCTAGGCTAGGCTAGGCTAGGCTAGGCTAGGCTAGAATAGAATAGAATAGAATAGAATAGAATAGAATAGAATAGAATAGAATAGAATAGAATAGAATAGAATAGAATAGAGAAGTCTACATTTTACTGGGACCAAAAATCAGGAATATACAGGGCTTTTTTTCTCATAGAACGCCCAGAACGGAGTTCCGGCACCTTTTTTGGATGGAACCTTGTAGGGTAGGCAAGGCGGATTGTATGACGTGTGTGAGTTCCGGCACCTTTTTTTTTTTTTTTTAGAAAAAAAGCACTGGGAATATATGACTAAAGATTCATCTTATTGCAATGAGGGGAAAGAAAAACATAGATCAAAGTAACTATAGAACATGCTTCAGGATATTTATACAACTTTTTAACTCTGTGAACCCAACATCCACATTTTGTGAACACTGCCAGAGTTATTAAATATTATGGCAGAACAATTTTCCTTTCTTTAAAAAAACTTTATTATTTTTTTAAAACAAAGATAAGGATAGGATAACCTTTATTGTCATTTTTTTTACTGTGGGCACAATGGCACACAGTAAAAATGAAATTTAGTTGCCCGCTCTCAAAGTGAAACACAAACATGACACACACCTAAACATATTATGTACAACATATGTATAGACCCACACCCCTACATATACATAACAAATAAATATTAAATACTGTCCATCTTGAATATATAACAGAAGGAGGAAGCTTGAGAGTTCACAAGGTTAATGCTGTATGGAATGAAACTATGGCTGAATCTGGATGTTCTGCTACGGATACCACGAAAGAATATACGGATATACAACAGGATAAAAGGATGGGAAAGAAAATCAAAAGTGAGAAAAGTTAAAAAGTGAGAAGAAAAGAAGAGGGGAGCAGGATATACAATGCAGGATGTATAATATTTCTACAATTTTATTCATCAATCATTACAAAAAAATCCTAATCTCAATTCCATATCATCTGTACATTCTTATAAAAATCTCATTTAGGATACAATTGACTATAAACTTTACTCTTTAAACCCACATACTTACCAAAAATCAAAATCAGTATTATACCGCAATCTTTTAAATTTAATCTTAACTCACTATCAATAAAAATAGTTATACCTTCACTATAAAGTAATCTTCATTAATGTATAAAATTTAATGGCACTTCAGTCTTATATCTTGTCTTTTCAACAAACACCTCCTATTTCTTACTTCCTCCAATCGTTCATCCATAATCTCCAGGCTGTTGTGGATTATGCATTCCCATCTGTTTCATTTCTATTACATTATGATCAAAATCTAGTTCATTTCTGGTACAAAAATCAGTAACCCTTTGGATAAGATACAGTTCAATCCTCAACCTCTAGACATTAAAAGTTACATCTTCCTATTTGATCTGTGAAATAAAGTCTTTGACTGGTAAAACAGAATTCTTTCTGTCTCTCAAACTTCAAGTACAGATTTCTTTTAAAACAGTTATGTTTAGGTTTTCAGCTTTTAATCTTAAATAGAATAATCATAATTAACTTTTTCTTTTATTATTTTCTTTTCATAACACAGTCACTTAAAAATAAATTTATAGAATGTCCTTTTTTAATCTATACCTTTTATTTGTTTGTTTGACATTAATCATATCCAATTTATTATCCAATAATTTTTCAATTTTCTCAAATTTAGGCTATACAAATTTTAATGATTTTTTTTACGCAGAGTTTTCAGAATTCTACCATACTTTGGCTCCCCCCCCCCCAGCATTGAATAGCATACACAGTGGTATGGTCATGTCTAATGAGCAGCACTCCATACTGTTGCCTGCATCACCTTTCACTAATACAGGTAACAAGCTCCGGTGTGGAAGGCAGAAACAAAAATGGCAAGACACAATAAATGCAGAAATGAAAATTTCCCAGTTGGACCCGGATGCTGCAGTTGATCATGCAAGATGGCTTTAGTTTATCTGAAAAGTAGACCCTGTGCCTATGGGAATAACACTAGGAAGATGATGATGATGATGATGATGATGATGATGATGATGATGATGATGATGATGATGATGATGATGATGATGATGATGATGACGATGACGATGACAACGATGACATTGACTAGCACACTCTGGTGACTGAGGAGAATAATTGCAGTTTATGATTTCTCAGAAAAAAACCAGGGAGAAAGCAAAACAGGAAGTGCTTCTCCAATTATATTTGCTGATAAATCCAAACAAATCAGCATGGGGCTAAGTAAAAACAAGATAACATTCCCATGGAAGGTTAAAATTAGAGGGGAAGGGGAAAAAAGACTTCAGTCTGGAATCCCAAATCAATTTTAGTCCAAAATAGCTCCTGAAATATTGAAAATCAAACAGAGAGATACAGCTCAATAACTGAGGGAAATACCTCTTCAACTTAAAAATTAATAATGGCCACATGAAACAACCATTGAACTTGATGGAAACCTCACCTCCCAGCTGACCACTCATCGTGCCATCACAAAAACGTCTGTTTCATGACCCTCTCACAAATGCCAGTTGTCTGGAGAGCATGTAGGTCAATTTCTTGGATTCTCCTTACAACTGGAGAATTCTTCATGTTCCAGGAAACTTTCCTGCCCCCCCCCCCCAAAAAAAACTATATGTGGGCTGCCACTTCAATGGAGGCTCTTCAATCTGCCATTTCCTCACTGGAAGCCAGAACAAGCAATATTTTGAAGACAGAAACAGCTAAATTAGACAACATTATGTAGAGGTAGACCTGTCTGCTCCACCAGCTATATCTGAATCTTCAGAAATTGTCTGGTCCACGACTCGGCGGAAAATCAGGCGGCGGCTTGGGAGACAACTGCCGCCGCAGCATTGGACCGAGTCGTGCCTTTGCGGCCTCTGACCCGACGTAGATCTCGACTGGCTCCCTGGTTTACCGGGGAGCTGAGAGAGATGAAACGTCGGAAAAGACGCCTAGAGAGCAGTTGGAGGGCCAGCCGAACCGAATCC
>NW_015386405.1:869773-942809 GCF_001527695.2 Protobothrops mucrosquamatus | reverse complement strand
GGCGGGCGACCCCCAGGGGGAGGGCCTTCTCTGTGGGTGCCCCCACCCTCTGGAACGAACTACCCCCCGAGATCCGGACGATTCCAGATCTCCTTACTTTCCGCCGCGCCCTCAAGACATGGCTTTTTCAGCAAGCGGGCCTGGCCTAGGGAGGATTTTAAATCGGGTTTATCTTAAGAGTAATTTTAAATAGCACAGCTTTAAATATTCGGTTTTAATTGGTTTTACTTGGGTGGGGTTGTAAATGCGTTTATGTTTTTTAATATGCTGTGAGCCGCCCTGAGTCCCGTTGGGAGAAGGGCGGGATATAAATCAAATAAAATAAATAAATAAATAAATAAGAGGTAGACCTGTCTGCTCCACCAGCTATATCTGAATCTTCAGAAATTGTCTTATCTGGTCTATAGAAGTAATTCAGTGCAGCTCAGTTCCAGTTCCATGAAACAGTTAAAAAAAAGATAGCTCTTATCTTGCCTTTATCAAGCATGGAAAAATAAACTCCTAAACAACTTTACTATTTTGTATATTGTGAGATGAAATGTATAGGAAATTGGATAAAATACTTAAATGTTTACAGAAATGAGTGTAGGTGATTTTGTTTTATACACTTTTAAAATCAATACTATGTTTGATTTTCAACCAAAAGAAAGGATGGAATTTAAAGGGGAAAAATGCTGTTGATATACAGAAATAATACAACCAATTTCAAATATATTTTGAGTTAGCACTCGAGAAATAATATAATGAAATGTGTATTCAGAATTGCTTTTATGATAGAGAATATCCCTGGTACATTATAGCCAGCTAACTTCAGGTGAGATGCACAGGAAAAAAGGGATGTGTGTAAGAAATAATACCATTCCTGAATGTGATGTAGCTGATTGTCAGGGGTTGTGCAAATATAAAAAGTATAAAAGCAATTATATGATATTTTCCATAAGATAAAGCTATTGTCAAGCCAATCAGTTGACTAAGACACATCTCAAAATACCATTATGCAGCTGTTCAGGATGAACAATTGAGAAACAATGAGGTGGGCAAAACAATAAATGCTAAAAATCAAGACTTTTTCTCATGCCTAGCATCAAATATGGTATAAAGAAATAAATGATTATGAAGAGATGACAGAGTTAATTCTGTTTGGGAGACCAATGGTAGTATGATTTTAAAAAAATGATAGGATCCAGCCTGGGTCAGTCGCCGGGACCAGAGGTTTCGTCTTCCAAGTTTCAGACTTGTGCTAGAGCCCATCTTCAAAGAATTTCTCTCTAGCAGAGTGTGTGCTGTTCTGTTTGTGGTATTTATAGTGCCTATTGTAAGCGGCTTCTTAGATGTTGATTGGGCTATGTTGATGGCTGGCTTTTAAGTCATTAGCTGTCATTTGCTTGTGTTGCCCAGCCCTCACCTTCTAAGTACTTGATAGGCTGGTAGTAAATCAGCACTCCTGTTGAGGGGCTTCAATCATTTCCCTGGTTGTTTTTGAGCCTGGTTGTCCAACCATCTTAGTAGCTGCAAATTTAAATGTATGTCCTTGTAGTACTTTGTTTAAAATAACAAGATTTCAAGAATCATTTGAGGTCAAACATGTTGATATTGAATCTAATACTTGCCTTTTAACCTATCCCCACCATTTTATGTCAGCAATATTTTGTGACCAAGGCTGTTGCTGCTGCACCACAATTTTCAATATATTATAGATTTGGAATTAACAAATCAGGACCTGATCTTTCTGGAACTTTTGATTGATAATAAAAAAGATCAGAGTTGTCCATTTTTTTCCTGTTTAAGCATAGTCTAGCCTATTTGGTATGTATTGCTGCTGTGGATAGATGTAATATATGTGTTCAATTTTTTTTCTTTAGAGGAAAAGTTCAAATGTCTAAAAAGATTTAAAAGAAATTGGATCAGGGAAATTATTAGTATAAAATACTAATGAAGTTTGAGGGATCTTTAGGGATTTTTGTATGCTTGCACATCTAAGAATAGTGAAAGATATTTCATTTATCTAATAAAGTCGATGCAAAATTGGAACCTGCTCAAAGAAGGCTAAACATCGTATAAGTAATCCTCACTTACCAGCCATTAATTCAGTGACTGGTTGGTGCTGAATAAGGAGACTTGTGATTGGCCCTCGAGATTGCAGCCTTTGGAATGTCTGCATGGTCATGTGATCTAAATGTGGGTGCCTGGCAACAACTGCCTACTGTATTTACAATGGTCATAGTGGTCACATAATTGTCATTTTGGACTACACAGCCAACTTCCAACAAGCAAAATAAAGGTAAAAAAATGGCAGGAAGTTTCAAGTCAGGTCATGTGATGTCACACTTAACAACTCATGATGATTCACTTAATGACAATAGCTAAAATTGACGAACTGCCATTGTAAGCCAGACACGGTTACAGCTTCACAATCAATAGTAACTGACCATTTTTTGTCTGCTTCGCTTAATGACAGAGTTGCCAGTCCCAATTGTGGTCAATAAGTGAGGACTACCTGTATTGAATAGGTCTGCCATATATGTGGTACAAATTGCATATATCCACATATATATCCACCTATATAGATGGCAACAAAGGGTTATGTTTTCTTTAACATTTTTTACCATCTAGCTATTGCCCAGCTGCAGGTAGTCCTATTACTGAGGAAAAATCTGCTTTTGATGTTATAAATAGGTGAGATAAGTGTAGTCAATTGTTTGTTCTCAGATATGAAATCAAATTGAAGCTGTTTCAATAACAGGTTTGTTTTTAATCATGTTGTGAAAATTCATTTCTTTTCAATTGCATAATTAAATTCAATTTCTCTTAATTTGCACATTTTAGCAGGTACTGCCCTTGTAGTAGATGGATTTATATGCCATATGCCATATTAGATATATATTTTATATTAATTTTATAATTTTTGCATGTAGATATTTGTAATTGGAAAACTGCAAGCATTGTAGTTGCTCTTTAGGTCTGTTTCACTAATGATTTTCTCTCTCTCTCTCTCTCTCTCTCACACACACACACACACACACACACACACACACGCACGCACGCACGCACACACACACATCCAAACACATTTTTTAGCAAGAAAAGGGATTTATAGCATACTTCATAAATCAATAGAGATTATTTATCTGGAATATACTATAACAATAAACACTGTTCTGCTTTGGACAACAAAATGTGTATGAGTTACAGCATAAGATTATCTTGATTAGGATAGTAAACTAAGAAGTTCCAACTGTTCTTAAGCTTCTATTATGTTTTAAAAATTAAACTAAACATGAAGGTCATTAAAAGTGTGTACATACACATAGGTAAATTAGTCAGGTTCTTGCCAGAATAGTTAACAATTTAATAGAAGAAAGGAAACAAGTAATAGATGAGAGACTCAAAGAAATTCTAGAAAGGAGACTAGAAAAAAATATAACAAGAAAAATGCTTTTAATGTATATTGCTCTAAAAGTAATACGGTTGTTGAAGATCTTTCATTTTCACTCTACTCTTCAGGTGAAAAGCCAATTTTGGACACTGGTACTGTACTGATAACCAACCAAAGAAGTAGCACAACCTCTATTTGATCATATTTTTCTAACAGACAGAAATGCAAATCTGAATTTACAAGATATCTGTCAATACAGTAGCAAAATACAGGCATGTTGACCATTAATGAATGCATCAATCCACCTTTTTAATGCTTTGATTTATGAAATAATTATCCTAATCAATGAAGGATTCTCATTTAATTAAAATTAATGAACACTTTAAATGGTTGTTCTGTGCTATAGACTGTTCTTGAATTCAGAATTAGTCTGAGATGGTACATGATAGCTATATATTAGATATCCCATTAAAACTGAAAGCTCTCTTTGTTTAACATAGGAGAACTGTGTAAGATGAAAGTCTATGAGCTAAGATTATGTTAACCAGGAATTTGTTTCTGATTACTTTGTATATCTCAAGGATACTTGAATCTTAAATTATCACAAATAATTATATCTTGAAGACTTCTTTCTTGTATTTAATAGGCTTTACTAAAATTGGCTTAAATGTGGAGGCAAAGAATTATGAACTCAATAATACCTCGTAAGTTGTGTGTCCTGAACACATTGATGAAATTTAATTGGCAATAGAGAATCAATGTTTATGGATCGATTAAGATGACTCATTCTCAGAGGCTTTGAGATTCTTGAATGAGAGAAGCTCTATTAGTTTTGATCATGTCTGCCAAAGCCTTGTTCTCATATGATCTGTTGAGATGGAAAATTCATGGTAATGGCTTTCCTAGTATCTTTTTCTATAATGTGAGAATATTTTATCTTCATGCTTTTCCATACAGCTGCAGTATAGCCTATGAAATAAGCAAGTTTATTATTGACATAATGTTGCAAATTATGTACACGCTACGACCTGGAAAGCATATCGTCCTGTTCACAGTAGATTGCAAAACTAAGGGCAACAAATCACTTCTACATTTTAACTATCACTGCGAGCAAGCCAGAATTTGTTTGTGTGACTGAGTTAATGGTGGAGTCAATGAATTGTTAAGATTGGAATTAATAGATTGTTTAAAAAGTTCAGTAACCATTAAAGGCTTGCCTGAGAGTTGTGAAGCAGTTTGACAAATTAGAGGAGGTGACAAATGCCTCTTTTCAAGAGGAGGGTAGTTCTGAAGGAAGTAGCAGATCCTTTCTAAATTTAACTGCCTAGCCCTAGCTCTAGCCCTAGATAACAACAAGACCTGGTAATGGCTAAGAGCGGGAAAATTGAAGAAACAGATCCAGGAGTTAATTCTGACTGTATAACACCAAGCCTTAAGAACAAATGTATACAAAGCCAGAACTGAGAAGATAGCAACAGACAGTTAACACCATCTCTGCAAATAAGCTAAAGAGATAGTGGACACCTAGTACTTCTGGAAGAAAATATGTCCCACAGAGTGGGGTCAATGAAATGTATCTCACATGGGGAATTCTCAAAAGACCCTCTCTAGAGGCCCATACCAGGTGGGCAGATGCTATTTGTAGTGTATATCTTCTAGATAGCTGGATCCAGCATTAATACAAAGTAATTTGTATTCGGTTATGGCTAGTTCTAATTCTAATTCTAATTCTAATTACTATAACTAAATAATGAACATTTTATTAATCCAGGCACTTTGAAACTAGTGTCTTCTCACTTTTAGGCCCAATTCAGTATTTTGCTGTCCATTTTTCAAGCCCTAAATACTATGTGACCCAAGTACAGGGAGACATGCTCCAATATGAAATATCAGAAATTCCCTATGCAGTATATGGGTATCCTAATCTTCAAAAAATCCTCCAATTTGACCATCATAGTTGCTGATATTCATGTTGATAGTGGAATCTGTCCAAGAGCCACAGATGCTGTAATATGTAAGCCCCAATTCTTGGGACCAAGTTTGGGGCTGATGGATTTGGGAAAGTGAATGATTTTCTTTTGGGCTTTTGTAGGGCTGCTTGAAGTGGCTGTCTGAAGAATTTTGGGAGTTGAAGTCCACAAGCCTTAAAGTTGTCAAGTTTGGAGACCCCTGATTTAAAATAAAGCAGCATAGACATCACCAACTATTTTCATGAAGTTTCGACTAAATAGTTTCAACTATTTTCAATATTGTATAAGGACAATATAATTTAACCAAATTTTATTTCTTAGCATCACCTTGAGGGTTCACCTCAATCTTTACTTTTCCTATTTATTTTTCCTTAATTTTTTCTGATTTTTATATTCGGTAAACAACAGAAGAATGTAAAGTGGCAGGGTCTAACATTTCAAAGCAGAATTAATAAGTGATACATGAAGTTATGGAAAAAAGCAATAAATATAAACATATGTAATCATGCCACTAAAGAAAAATTACCACCAACAAAAAGTGATAGATATAACTTTTAAAGTAGATGATGCAGGAATACACTGAAGACATAAAATTGATTCAGTTTTTTTTTTTTAAAATAATAACCCAAAGACCTGTTGGGAGATATACTGAGGCAGTTGCCTTCCAGTCACTTTCCATTTAGCTATAAATAAAAACCTGTCATTTAAAACATCTTTTCCTAGTATATGTCAGGATTCACAGCTGCCACAAGAGTAAACGTTATTTTTGTAGAATTTCCAGAAATATAAATAAGCAGGTGAAAATATTCTCTAGACCCCTTATTTATGAGTACATGGAAAAGCATAGTAAGGGAGTGCAGTGGAGGAAAGAATGATGAATTCTGGCATTTGTACAAAGCAAAATAAATATATATGGAGATGCATATATGAATACTGGACTTCATATCCGGGTTATCCAACTTATAATTTTGCTTTGCAGGGTAATATGTTGTTCTATAATATAATATAAAAAGGTTGCAAAAATACACAATGTTTCAGCTTTGTAATATCTATATCTACTGTATATAATGTGCATAAATATGAATAGTTGTTGATCCACTATTGAATTAATGTTTAATAGCTGAAGCACCCTACTGAATTCCTTTCACCTATGGAAGAATCCTTGAGTTGACATTAAGTTTCAATAAAATCTGAAAAGGGTAATGTGATTGTGTCAGTTATTTCTCAACTTAAAATAAATATAATAATAAGCTAACTCATGTGCTTCTGAAATTACTGATAGTGTATATTAGGAAGGAAGGATAGCACGGCTGTACTAGCAATGCTCCAAAATTTATTATTTCCACAACTTTACCATTTACTGCCTTTGTCTAACCTACTTCATGTATTTTCAAACCAAATGTGAATTCACCTAACCTTTATCAAATTATTTTCCTAAGTTAATAACAAATGTATATTTCCAAGCAATAAGTGACATGACTAGAACAATATGGGAAAACTTCTGTTCATCCCGGACTGTTTAGGAAATGTCTGTAAAGAAGCATTAGGTTGACCTTAGAATTGAGTTTCACATGTGCTCTGCTTAACTATGGGAAAAACCTAGTTTCTAAGACAGTGTAGGAACTCATCCTAAAACTGCTCCACATTACACATCAATCCATACTATATTCAGGTTTAGTATGTCATCTGATCCAGGGAATGATTTTAAATCTTTTAAAAAAGGGATCGACTGTTTGTTTTCTGGCCATGATTTTCACATTGTGTGTACCAGGTTAATAACCCTGTGTTTTAGTCCATTAGTCCACCTGGAAAGTAAGATGTCTGATCATACATTTGATCTAATCTGGTAATTTTTCTTTTACTCATTGTAAAGCTTTGGGGGGGAAAAGCTAGAGGGGATTTCTTATTTTAATTATTATTTTTTATTTCCCTGAGCTTCTTACTTTTCCTTAGACTTAAAAAAAATCCATTTATGCACCATTTCATTGTTTACCCACCTACAAATTAGGGAGTTGAGTGTGGAATGGACATTGGGGGGGAGTTTGGGGGGGCTAGGACCTGTATACAAAATATCTATTCTCTCACATGATTTTTTTTTCACATCTTGTACCAAGAAAATATTTTTTTAGTATTTTTGCAGTGGAAGCAGGCTGGGAGTTATGTGAATATGATTTTCAAATAAAACTGTCATTAATTTTGTGAACTTGGAATGGCAGGCATGAGAAAATAAGAGGTCTGTTGTTTACCTCTAAGTCCACCAGTCAAATTAATTTAAAGGGCCTTGAATTGTAAAGGCTTTCCTTATATTCTAGAAGTTGAATTTCCCTTCAATGGTAATAAAAAAAAAATACTCTTCTGCTGGACAGGTACTTCTCTAACATTTGGATGTTGTGGGCAGTTATTCTTCCCTATGATTTCATATGAAAATAATTTGCTTAGTTTTACTGAACTAAAACCAAAGGTATTACTACCATGTTTTCCTGAAAATAAAACCTATCCTGAAAATAAGACCTGCCTTGATTTTTATGTGTGCAACTAATATAAGCCCTACCCCCAAAATAAGCCCTAGTTTTGGGGCGAGGTGCACCACCGCAGCCAGGCCTCCCATGCCCTGACACCTGTCGCACTGCTGCTTGACTTCTTCTGTGGCCACTTGCGGCCACTCATGACTGGATGCCACATGGCTCATCGCATCAGTGCCATTGCTCTCAGCAGGAGGCCACCTAGCACATGGCACTGGTGCCACTGTTTGTAGCAGGAGGTCGCATGGTGTGTTGTGCTGTGATGCACCGCACGGCGTCCTGCCACAAGTGGCCACAGAAGAAGTTGGGCAGTGGCGCAACAGGTGGCAGGGCATGGGAGGCTTTGCTGTGGGGGTCCTGAGGTAAGCAAGTACCTCAGGACCCCCAAAGTAAGACCTGGTGCTTCTTTTGGAGGCAAAAAAAATATAAGACCAGGTCTTATTTTTGAGAAAACATAGTATTTGTTGGACTTACTCAAGCCTGGAAGGAGAAAGCTATGGAAGATGCAATGCAAGTGTCAGTGTTACTTAACTTGCTATATCTGTAGAAAAGTGTGAATTGTGCAAGTAGCTCCCATACACTAGATATTCTCCAGAAGCTGTTAGCCAATTTATCACCTTAATGTGATAGAAGTGGGGGGGAGACAAATGTAAAGATTATTGCCAGGTGCGAAAGATCAGGACCACACATTGAAGTTCCAATTAAATTGATTTAGATTAGCATTATCTTGGCATTAGATATGGGTCAATTGAATTCAAGAGGGTTTGGACACGTAGAGAGTCTGGGATGATTGCTCTTTTAACTCCACCCTCAGGTTCTGTCACTCTTCCTAAAAGTATTTATATTAACTTAATTAACTTTACTTAAATATATGTGCAAATGACATCTAATTAAATTTAATTTCATTGTTGTTAGTGGTCTTTGGCCACTTTGGGAAAAGTAGGGTAATGCAATCATACATACAAATTATTATTCAACACTTTTATAAGTCAACAGAATTCTGTGACATACATAAAGAGACACTCCTATGCTGGGGATTAGCTGCTGAGAAAGATGACATACTGAATTTTTCACTCTTTTCCTAGATCTTGTCAATATAGCTAGTTTCCTTTATTAAATATCTTATCATATAATGAGATAAGTAAAGCAGGATGTTCAGAAAAGTAAACTATGCTCAAAGGAAGGAGAATTAAAGCTTATTTGGAAGGTTCAAAGGAAAATGAAAAAGAAGCAATGGAGGAAAGCATTGCCCATGGGCAAGGACAGACATCTACATCTGATACAGAAGTAATTGAACAATTAATAAAAAGAAGAAGTGAAGACAGAATGGGACAAACATGCCATGGCAACGTCTAAAGACTTGGCAAGTATGTCAGAGCAAATGCATAAACAATTTAAGGAAATGTCATGTCAAATAGCAGATATTGTTCAGCCAGCCAGCAATGCTTATGGTATAATATACAAGGCTGAAAAGAGTAGTTCTGAAATAAAGATTGAGTTGGCAGATTGACAAGATCACAGCAGGAGAAATAATTTAAGGATTAAAGGAGTGACAGAGAAAAGCGTTGGACAAACAATATGATTGTTTATCTCATCTCTAAAATTAATGACTTGAAGTTTGATATGAACTTAACCAACAAAGGTATTGAACGTGCTCATCTCAGGTTTACTTTCCTAGGGAGACACAGAAGCCTTGAGGCATTTTGGTTAGATTTGTGAACTCAAAATATAAAAGCCAACATTATAAGAAAAACCCACTAACTGGAGGAGATTAAATGGGGTAGCGAGAGAATATTCTTTCAAGGTATCAGTGTAGCTACACTGCAGTGAAGGAGTTCATGCCACTGACAGAAAAATGTATGCATACAAAGGAGGCTTTCCTTTCAGATTAATTGCTTTTATGTCACAACGTTATTTCAACTTTGACTGAGATGCAGAGCTTATTGGCAGAGCTCTCTAACCAGGCATGAAGGAAGTTATCTACAATTTGTCCTTGGAACTGTGGAAAGCAGGCTCAACTACCAGTGGAAGATGAGATAAGAATGCTGCATCAAGCTGCAGAGTAACAGAAATTTTACTTTTTTTGATTCTTCAGGTGTAGAGCAAGGGGGAAAAGCATGAGAAAAGAACTGTATCAAATCATAATGAAGGCACTAGGATTGGTCTACTCCACAGCAGAATACTGTGCCCTTGTATGGCTTAACAGCTGCCATGCTAGTAAATTATATGCCAAACTCAATGACACCATGAGGATTATAAGCAGAGGTATTAAAACTACTCCGACTTGCTGGCTCCTGCTCTGAGCCATATAGCAATGCCAGCTTTACGAAGGCAAAATGCACTAGTGAGAGAATACAGGGGAAAAAAATGAACAATTCACTCCTACCAGTGCATGCTGACCTTCCTCATTTATCAGCTGGAAGACTCAAATCCAGGAAGCCCCCACTGGCACTTGCACAACATCTGTCCAACAACTTTAACATAGATTCCCAATGGAAAGCCAAATGGGTCGCTGAATGCCCAGAGATAGGCAGACATATAAATGACCCCACAAAAATGGTGCTGGGCTTTGAACTACCACGTCAGCAATGGACAATCCTGAATAGGATTCACACCTCACACAACATCTACTGGGACTCTCTGTATAAATGGAGCATAGTATCCTCACCTCAGTGTGACTGCAGGGTCCCATATCAAACTGTAGCTCACGTCGTGACCGCCTGTAAGCTAAGGGCATATACTGGTCCAATATCTGATTTTTTTAACGGTGCGCTTGAATGGTTAGATGGCCTAGAATTTTATTGTGTTTTACTAATCTAGGTGAAATGTTAATATACATTCCTAGTCCATGTATGATATGCCACATGATAGCTAAATAATAAATGTAATAACTACAGTTAGGGAATTGTTGCAATTAAAACTGGAAGTTTATAGGCTAACGAGAAGAAGGAATTGCATAAGTAGATCACTCCCCTTAGACCGATAGAGGGTACTTAAAGGATCCTCTGCAAATTAATTTTTCACTGACTGTCTAAGTGGGACTGGAGGGCAGGAAGTTTGGAAATGGTGGTATGATTTAGTCTGGGGAGGGGTAAGAGTAAGGAGGAGGGTGATTACCAAAAGAGCTGGGAGAATGGGAGGAAAGTAACTATGTAGTAAACAGAATATTGATGCTTTATATGCTTATAAGGAACATATTGATAGATTTTGTGAATAATCACCTTTAAAATTTTCTTAAATGTGTAATTATTTTTATGGAGAAATTAAATAAACATACTTTTAAAATACAAGGAATGGGTGAACAATGTAAAATCATTTTTCTAAATGTCGGAGTCTGAGGAAAAGAATTCCTAATTATGTGAAATCATTTTAACACATATAACAAATAGGTTGAATGATAGGTAATTTGATGAACTGTAGGTAGTTTTTGATGAACAAGGCTCTAATAAATCAAAGGTAGTACCCATTCTTAAAGCTGGTATAAATTTCAAGGTTGAAAAGGTTTTAAAAGATAGGGATGTGTGTGTGTGTGTGTGTGTGTGTGTGTGTTTGTGTGTAATAAAGTTAATAGAATAAAATGTTAATTCTATCATCTTTTTATGCTCTAAGCAGGGTCAAATCAGTGTCCTACAAAAGATTATGCATTAAAGTTTCAGTCTGGAACATATGGGAGACTTCTAAATGTAGTGCATAGTGATGGATTCATAGATACATGGACTATTATGAATTTCATCCTGCAACAAAAGGACATATATTTTATTCCAGTAGAAATAAATCTCAAACTAGGGCAGACTTTATATGGTTATCTAAAACTTTTTTTCAAATTTCCTGCCACTAGTTAAAATTGCAGTATTTTTAAATCAGATAATGTTACAGTGATTGTTACACTTAAACTAGAAGAAATTGTTCCATCTATTTATATTTGGCAGTTTAATCCTATACAATCCTATACAATGTAGCAGCAAAGCAATGATTAATCCAAACTTTGAGAACTTTTTTTCCCAAGAAAATAATACAAATAAAACATCAAGGTGAGATGCCATGAAGGCAATATTCAGAGGTGAGTGTATAAATCAGATGAGCATGATTAAAAAATCAGAACAGGCAAGTAAACTTCATTTGGAAATTAACAATTTATTAGCAATGTATAATAGAACAGTATCAGATAGTCTTTACAAACAGCTAGTTTTAAAAAGAGAGAGAGCTAGATGAGTTGGAGACAGATAAAATCTATCAGATTATTTTTGCTCAGCAAAGATGTTATGAATACCATAATAAAAATTCTAGAATATTGGCAAACAAACTTTAAAAAGGTAAGGAAAAATGTATTAATGCAAATAAAAATATCAATGGTTTATTTGTGATCAAAACCAAAGGTAAAAGGGACCAACTTAACTTATTTTCAACAATTATATTTTTCAAGTAATCTATTACTTTTAAATAGATTAACATTACCAGAATTGACTCTAGAAGATATCCAATATATGGAATCTCCTTTTTCTCTTACAAATTGTCAATGCTACTCAAAATGAAAAACCTACTGCCCCTGACAGATTGTCAAGGGAATTTTATAAATAATTTAAAAAGATTTTAATACCTGGATTTTAACCAGAATTAATACTTTCATTAATAACTGACTACTGATTAAATAGAAATTCAGTACATTCAATGCTGTGCATACAGAGGAAAGATGATCAAGACTATATAATGGATTTTTATTCAAGCATTGGAAAAGTCTCTTAAACACTGTTGGTTTAGTCATCTGTGAGAATTGCCTTCAGATGACTAGGCAATAAATTATTAGTAGCTTTTTTCTTGCTTACTATGACATAAAGCTAAGCTCTTTGCAAGCTAACTACATATGTGAATGTCTTTCTTTATTTTGAAATGAGGTAGGAAGCTTGCTTTTGTACAAGAAAAGCAGTATTAAAGCAAACCTAGCCTATGCAGCTCTTCAGCACAGTAAATAATGCATTTTCAGTAAAAACTAATAAGAGCAAATCCATACTTATCAACTACTACTGATCTGTACTCATGGCAGCTTTAGTTTAAACCAGTTTAAGAAAAGCATGCTCAGAATGAAACAGTTGGCAACAGATTGTAGGCTATCATATCCTCCCATTAGACCAGGGGATCTTCAAACTTGGCCCTTTTATGACTTGTGGACTTCAACTCCCAGAATTCTTCAGCCAGCATGCCTGGCTGAGGAATTCTGGGAGTTGAAGTCCACAAGTCATAAAAGGGCCAAGTTTGAAGACCCCTGCATTAGACAATTCACTGTTGCTGTGCCCTCTTTCCTTCCTGTTCCAGGAAAACACTAGCCAATCTCACCCATTCCTATTGGCAGGACAATGTGCCCATGTGTACTGTAGCTACACCTATCCCTTTATAAAGTAGTTGATTTGTATATACTAAATCAAGGCATTGAAGGGCACGTACATGCAGGTACAACAGCCACTTTTAACATTAACATTCCTTTTTTGCCAGCCATTTTATTAGCAGCACTAAATAGCATAATGACTAAGAGTTTTGCCTAGTATGTAAGAGGTTGTTGACTCAAAACTAAGCAGAAGCTTTTTAAAATTATGGTTTTCTTTCTTGCAGCTACTTAACTAGCTTTTCCTAGTAGACTGAAATGTTGTTGTTTTTTAAACACGTTTTTGGTCCTATTACACTGATATAACTATTAGCTACTGTGCTGTTTTACTGTTGATGGACAAGGGAAGGCCTTTGAAGCTTTTAGATATAAGAACTACTGCTTCATTTAAGAGGGCATTTCATTTTTCCTATAATAGCCAATGAAGTATTTGGAGTTAGCCAGCAAGGAAGGAAAACTGCACATTGAACAGACAAGAGCATTCAATATAATATTAGATGGTGTGTGGGGGGGACTTTTCAAAGCCACAGCAGGAGAACTTATCCAAATTTATGATTGGAGGGAGATAAGTAAAAAGTGATGTTGTTTTCTAGTGGAAGGCAGCTCATCAGAAAAATTCCTAAAAACATGACTATCTCAACAGGCTTGGGGATCTCATGGTAATGGAGAATTACTGAGATGGCTACATTGTCTGTAACACTGAAGATGCTCTCTTCAAGTCTTTTTTTTTTAAAAATATGGATGGGTTTTTTATTATGGAGGGTTTAATGTTTTTTATGCTTTGTTTTTTATTGTATGCCACCCACTATCACATTCTGTGATAAGCAGTTACATAAATGTGAGGTATAGTTTCTCCTGCTTGAGCAGGGGGCTGGACTAGAAGACCTCCAAGTTCCCTTTCTATTCTATTCTATTCTATTCTATTCTATTCTATTCTATTCTATTCTATTCTATTCTGGAATAAGCAAAGAAATCAACTAGACATTGTGTATAATAATTTTATAATAAATAAAATAGACCTTAAAAGAAAACCAGATAACACAGAGATTCTTCAAAACTTTCCTTGAAGTTGTGTTGTGTTCAAGATTTTCTTTGAAGTTGTTGTTCAAAAGGCTTTGCATTTGCCAGCCTAACATTTCTTTAAACAAAGAACAGAAGAAAGATGTGTTGGTACTTGGTAGAGATGCTTTTTTATGTCTAGTGGGCCTAGGGTCAAAACCAAAAATTTCAGACTTCACCAGAGAAACATTCTGGCTGCTATGAAATGAGGATTTTCATCTTGCCAACTCTTTTGTGTCTGTGTGTAAGAGAGATCCTCCTCTCCTCTCCTCTCCTCTCTCTTATTTTTTTACATACCTAATGCCCTTTTCCAATCCCTCTATAAGGAAGATAAATATTATCCACATTCAATTCTTCTGCCACTCTCAGTTGATGGAAGAAAATGGAAAGGTCCTTTAGCTAATGCCAGGCAATATTATGGCATTCACAAGAATGGGGAGAAGTTGTGTGATAGATTCAGGAGGTAATAGTTATTATTTTTGTTAGTACAAATTTAATAAGGTAGCTGTCATTATTCGGCTTGACAGACTCTGGCTGTCACTGGAAAAGCCTTTAGTTGTCACTTGAAAAATATAAACCCTCCTTTGGTATTTTGATCTCAAACTGTGCTGTTATTTCTACTATAACTTGAGGAATCTTGTAATGCATTTTCAAAGGAATAGAAAAAACAGGAGGTTTTAGTCTTTCAGAATGTTAATTTTGGTAGTTCAACTTTTGGGGAATCAGAAAATGGTCATTGGCTAATTAAGTTCAAATGTTCACTTTCATCTCCTTTGTAACTGTAATAAGCTAAGGGCAATGGAGAGAGGCGGTCCTACACTTCAGTGATGAAAGTGCAACCATGCTGTGCTTGCAAAAGAAACCGTTTCCAATTTTGAAAATTCACAAAATAGAGGTCTTTGCTTCTGTCAATCACTGGGGAAAACTCCAAGGTAACCAGACCGATGATCAAACCCAACTTGGTTTAGAAATGTTACAGGACCACACCCCATTTCTATATTTTTAACTGTATCAACATTTCTTATTTCCCTTAGTGCTCTCAGGTTTAAGCATCATGTATGAGAGCTTTCATTATTCATCTTTCAGATAACTACAAATGATAACAAAGAAAATGCTGATACCCTTTTGTCTTGAAGGATGCAAGAAAGATTGATATCTTCATCTCTGAAAACACCTTAAGATTCCTTTTTTATCTTTCTGTTTCTTTTTAGTTGCATAGCTATGCATATCATCTGCTGATTTGAATTATAACACTTAGCTTGTATAGCACTTCCCCAAAAAGCAATTGAAGCACTTCATACTCTCATAAGAACCTTGTAAAATAGCAGTCTTTCTCTTCTTCCTCCTTCCTGTAGATCAAATATATGATGCATTACAGATTAGTTGGAGCCAGATCTAGTTTTTGTCCTTAAGAATCTGTAATTACATGTTGCCATGGAGAAGACAAAGCAAAAAGGAAGAGAAAATCAAGCAAACCAGGGGATTAATTTGCCCAAGTGCTGTTACATATCTTGGGAACAGTACTAAGAGAGTACAGTAAGATGAAGTTTCTACAGAATAGTAATAGCAATAACATTTGGACTTATATACCACCTCATAGTGTTTTATAGCCCTCTCTAAGCAGTTTACAGAGTTAGCATATTGTACCCTACAATCAGGGTCCTCAATTTACTGACCTTGGAAGGATGGAAGGCTGAGTCAACCTTGATCCAGTCAGGATCGAACTCCTGGCAGTCGGCAGAGTTAGCTTGCAGTACTGCATTCTAACCACTGCACCATCAGGGCACAGAAGGTACAAAAAGCAGTGTGTTGCAAGAAAGGAAAGGGTTTACTCCATGGATGTTTTTTTTTTCTTAGTTTAGGCAAGGTTGGGAAGAGAAGTTTGCTAGTCACCAAACATGGTAAAAGACTCAGAGTGCTGATATTGGAAAGGAAAGGAATGGTGGACAATGTTTGGCAGTACTCAATGTGTACCAGAGTTCTACAACATATTTTTATATTTCTCTTCCATTTTGTGACCATTTATGATCTTATCTTAACTCCAAAGAAGTGCTGGAAGCAGGGAGTGAAAGGGTAAACCCTTGAGAATTTTATTAGGAAATGGAGAAAAATACAACATACAGAATGGGAAATAATGCAATTATAAAATACCAGAATGAATGAGACTGAGCAGAGATTAGAGACCATTTGAACAAATATTCCATGGAAATAAAATATAGCAGGAGGCAGAGATAGCAAACAAATGCAAAAATTGTTAACAGATAAAACTGACAGTAAAGTAATCTCAGCCCTGAAATAATAATAATCGGCACTGACAAAATCACTTTCAATCAATTGCAAAAGGCTGCTTTGCTTGGAACAACTTACATTCTGCAATGATACTTTCAACACCATCAAACAATATCTGCCTATCCCAGATCCTTGGGAAAATTGCCGAATCTAGTTTGAACATCTGGCTGACTGTGCAACCCACTATAATAAATTATATTTATATGCTGCCAAACTCCCAGCAGCTCTGGGCAGCTGGAAAAGAAGCAAGCATGGAAAAGGGATTCAAAATAATCCCACCTTGATTTTTCATGGTTTAAGAGTTGACAGAGGGAATCTCTGGCAGACTTTCAAGGTAGGTTCTGTTATTATATCCTACAACAGTAGAATACAGTCCTTGTGATATACAATTCCTGACGTGGCCTACCTCAGAGTGCTGAGGTACAGGCAGCAGAAGATGCTTTCTTCTGTGCCTCTATTCATCTGCACAGAGTGATGCATGTCAGTATTGCTATTCCACCTAATACGATGCTTGTGGAGTAAGTGTCAATTTTGGAGCTTTACAAGACTGAGATCTTACCTGTAGGGTGATTATGGCTACGTGTATTGCTGTCTGACATCTGACTTCAAAGAAGCAACTGATTCTTTCTACAATGCATAGGTTTGATAATGAGTAGGATAAGGGTGACGAAGCTGAAAATCAATCCAGGGGAAAAAAAGCAGAGATACACTTGGTCAAATCTGAAATTAAAGTTCAGCCTATTCTGATGGGATAATTTAAAAAAATAAAATTGAAGATCCATATTCTGAAAATAAACTTGAACACGTATTGCCTCTGGTTTCCCAGATGGGAGTAGCAATAAATATTTGTCTTGTGACAACTCTTATGCCATTCTTGAGGCAGCTGAATTTGGCAAGAGTTACCCATATATTAATTACATTCCAGCTTGTCTACTGCAATGTGTTTTACTTACAGATACCCTTGAGAAGTAGGCAGAAGCCTTAATTGGTGCTAAATGTCACTGCCAAGACTATATAATAACAGCAGTCTGTGATGGATACGTGAAAGTTTTGCATTGGTGATCAGTTGCTTTTTGGGCACAAGATATTTTTGTTGTTGTTATGATTATCTTTATTTTTAATATCCTACTTGAGGCCTAGCTGTATGTGGGATTGCTTTCAACATGAGCCCAATCCAGACATTAGTGTCAACAAGAGAGAACTCTTGAACATTGTTTTGCCAAGTGTTCCCCTCCCTTCGTGCATATGCACACAAACAATAAATTCTGGATCTGGGAGCCACAAACTCAAAATGGGATAAAAATAAAACAATGATTTATTGAAAAAGCCTGGGCAAATAATAGAACTATTTAAAAGGATTGTGTTACAGGAAAAATGATGTAGAGCAAAAAGATGGAACCTTATCTCCAGTGGTGGGATTCAAATATGTGAACAACCGGTTCTCTGTGTGGATGCCGCTTCGGAAGTCCATTCTGGGCCTGGGCAACAAAAAACTAGCTACCGGTTCTGCCAAAGTGTTGCGAACTGGCTGAATCCCACCACTGCTTTCCTCCCTTCAGCTGTTAGAAACTCATTATCTTCCTTTTCAGAGAATGATAGGAATGAAATTACATAAGGCCAGGTTGTTACATAGCTCTGATCTAGGATCCAGTTTGGACTGAAGTTCCACCATTGCATGTTCTCAATGTCTTATAATAAGTAATTTCTCAGTTATAATCAGGATTTCTATTGGTTACATTTACTGAGAGAAATCTTTCTCCAGACAGTGCCAATTACATAGTCCTACCTCTTTTCTTCTTTCAGGTGGCTGTTCTTGAAATCTGACTTCAGCACCTCTGTGCTGAATTTATGCTAGGAAATGGAAAGTAATTAGGATAGCTAGTTAGTAAGAAAATTGACATTCATAATATATATTGTGACAATAGCAGCACAAACATCACTTCACTTTCTGAGTTCATTAGTTCAGCACTCAAAAGAGCTCCTAAGATGCAGAAAGCCCTCAGTCTGCCAATCTCTTTTTGTTTGTATTAGTTAATAAAGAGAAAGGCAAGAGTTGAGCTTTATTTATTGTGACTTTATGGACATGTCCACACAGTTTTCTTGGCAATGATATTGTTATGGAATGTGTGAATACCTTGGGGAACAAGAAGAGATGCTGTCAGGAAACAAACAGACAAGACAGGCAGGAGCCCCCAGTGTCTTTGTCGTCAAAGAAAAAAACTTAGAAAGGAACTGCCCTAATGAATCAACCAGTTAAGAATGGAAGTGGGAAGTTTATACCTTCAAACTTGCAATATTATGTTAATGTAGAATTATTTCATCTAGTTTTGTTTCATGTCTACTTTACCTGGGAGTTACTTTGCCTTTAACAGATAAAGAAGCAGTATGCCACCACTTTGTTCCAGGATGTTTTCCATCTTCCTAATCTGTCCTACAACTTTGGCATTCTCAGAAAGCCACCTATCCAAATGCTAGCATGATCTGGCTTTAGTAAATGTATAACTCCATGCAAGCTCAACCAGGTGCTGCCACATATTGAGACATATTATTTAATACTTGCTTTGACTTATCGGATTTGAACAGCTTATTTCTTTCTTTCTTTTTACCATTAGCAGCCTTGAGTGTCAATGTGAATTTATATTCATGTGCACCAGCTCACAGAAATTTATAATACCATATTGAATTTGGGATAATACCAATTGCTAGTAAAAGTTTTTTAAAAAATGATGGCTAGTCTAGAAAACAATATTAAATTTATTTTTACAATTTATTTATTATTAATGAAATGCACAATCACATTGTGTTGCTATTATTTTAACTTTGTAATTTTTAAATACTGATTTGCATAAAATAGGAGCAGCTCAAGTTCCAGACAGTAGATTCAATCACACATTTCCATATTTTTTGGGGAAAAAATAAATAAAGAGGCTTGGAAACCATAAACATTTTTTATCTTACATTCAAAACAAATTGCAGATATGAATGATAATCATCCTATATATGTATGGCATGAAATATTAAAAAGGGCTGGATAAAATCATTAAAATACACTGCTATAAACCTTTTTTAAAATAATGAATGTTAAACAAAACCCTTTACATCTGACAGTCCCCAGTGTTAATAAATGGTTTCATAAATTATGCATTCAGATCACTAAATACTGACAAGCAGCCCAATTGTACAAATATAAATTAATATTTCCAGTTTGGTTCACTTAGAGCAATAATTTTTACATTTCCACGTAATATTCCATTTTCTTAATGCAAATTTGCCTCCTGTGACACTGAACTGCTTAACAAACTTGATGGTAAGGATCTATAGAAATGGGTTAAGTAAATTACATTCAAGAATACTTATGGAAACAAGAAAGTTCACCCCAATGACAGAGAGTAAACCGTTATTATTTTAGAGCAATAATTGACAGGTATTGATATCCTTACACTAAAACAAAAACATGGCTTAGGAATATGTATGAAACCCTGGAAATTGAGAAAAATGTCACTTATACAATGTTTGTATTCACAAGATGCATCACAATAAAGCTAAATGAACAATGAATTCTGAAACAATATCCATTACATGTTCACCATGCTCATAGATTCTATTGTGTAATGTATCAGGGACATGACAACCTATGAGCATGATCCAAGTACTTCTTGTGAATATAAGTTTAAGTCCCCCTTTTTATTCATAAAGTCAAGTTGGTAGCTGGGACAATCCCTCCTCCCATTTTTCCTCACAACAAAAATAGGAATGTTTGGCTAAGAGTGAATGACTGACTTAATGTCACTCAGTAACCTTTCAGAATTGAATATAAACATGAGTCCCTGGCCCTTCCTGTTGCCAGTCCAATAAATGAACCATTACAATTCAATAACTTAACCACTACACTGGACAATCCAGTAAGAGAAGTCTGAATCTCCAGATGTGGAACAGATTGTGAAAAATTATTAATTGGATCACAAAACCCTGGCACTTCTACAAAAGAGATTGGCCACATGCTGAGTCATCTGTGATATTACAGGATGACATCCATAGATGAGAGGTCAGAGGGGAAAGATACAAAAAACAAGCAAAATAAATGCATGTCTTTGTTTCCATGACAACTCAGTTCTTAAACAAAGTATTTGGCCTTGACCAGACAGAATAATACTGATCAGTATTCCTTTTCCTTAAGTTGATAAAAAGCCAGTTGCTAAGCAGAGATTGAACATAAATCATCAGCCAAAATATAAGTTTGGAGTTGCACTATTTTTTCATCAAAAAGAACAATCTTTCAGATATTGATAAATCTATGTAATTCAAATTCACACCTTTAAAACCTTGTTAAGAAACAATTGGATATGAACCAAAATGAGATGGTAATTGAGGCAAACCCATATCATATGTGCCCATTCTACCACTTTTTATTTCCAGCATAATAAAGTTGACAGCCAACCCTTTTAAAACATTTAAACATCTGAATATATTTATTTACCAATTCATGAGAAATTCTAAAAATGAGGTTGATTTAGAAAATACAAAGATATTTTTGCCAGAGGTGCATTTGAATAATAAATCTTCCACACTGAATTAAAAAATGCTCAAATTAGTAAATACTGTATATGTCTCTTTTTAGGTCATCTAAGACTTTTTGCATTCATGAAAGTTAAGTTAACACAAATTAAGAAAAGCACATAATAAATCTAATATTTTTGTAAGTCAAAATATAAACATTTAAATGAAATAAACCTAATCAAACCATGAAAAATCACAGATAGAGGATTTTTTTAAAAAAAATAAAATAGAAATAACCAAAGCTTGGGAAAAAACAAAACAAAAGAAAATGCTAAGCAAAGAAAAAAAGCTGGAAAAAGCAAGATTCTTCTACAACTAGGATGAAATAAGTTAAAAGTACAGGAGTTTCCATTAGCCCAGCCAAGATGGCCATTTCTTTCTTTAAGTATGAAATAAATAAGCACTGCTATTTCTTTGTTTCATATAACATTAAACTTTGCAACTATTTTTTCACTCCAAATACAATAAACCAACTAAACAAACAAAAAAAACTTTTAAAAAGATTAATTCATTTTTATTTAGCTGCCAAATGAGCTTTAGTGAATTATTTTTGCTTCTGTACCATTTGTAGCAATAGATCAGCAAAATCATTATCTTTACATTGTTTCCAAGATCCCGCTTGCTGAGATAAATGAAGAATATTTTTATATTGTAGATCTAAAAAAAAACTCACAATGAAATTGTTTTTGTATTGGATGGAAATAAAGATCCAAATAATATGCAACTTTGATTTCAAACTTGTATTTTGTATTTTGAATGCCATTAGGAAAAAAAACAAAATATACATATAAATTTCTTCATAAAAACTGCTACAGACTGATCTTGCTCAGCTGTGTAAAACATTTAGGAACTGTAAATTATTTATGTGAAATCAATCCTGAAAAAGAGTTATTTTATCCTGAACTTACTTATTTCCTCTTTACAATATTTCAACATTTAGAATATTGTAAGATTTCAGTATTCCCATATGAAAATTTAGACAACAATGTTAAAAACATGAAATATTGGTGTTTTCAGATGTGATTGTACAAGAATTTGCCCATTTTCTTTATGTCTACATCATCAGATAGGATAAATCAGTGATGCCTGAGAAATTCAGTACCCCTACTTTGGAGTCTTGTATTCTGACTACTACAAACTGAAAGTCCCTCACATACAATTAGAGGAACTTACCAAAACTCTGTGAAGAAATGGGGTATCAAACGAAGTGCTAAACTCAGTGACTGAAAACGTATTTATATATAGGGGACCAATTACAGGAAGAATGGTCTGATAAATAATAATTGATGCCTAGATGGAGTGCCAGGAGTTTTCAGTTCTAACAATATGACTTGGAATAATGTACTTATTTTCTTTATTGATTTACTCTCCATCCCTCCCTCCAAATCCAGCAATATAGTACATAATAAAAATAAGTAACAGGGAGTGATTAGTGATTATAATCCAAATTCATCAGAAATATCTAGATACACTCTGCCAGAGAAAGAATCATGCTCAAAATCCCTAACGACAGCACCGATCACCACATTTCTGGATATCTTTGTTGAGTTTCCATTCCTGACTGACTAGCTCAGCAGGTGAGAAGTGAAAATATAAGCTCCGTGCCTCAAGTTACTGAGCTACAATAAGATAAAAAGACTAGCTGCTGATATTCTGTTGAAATCTCTTGATTCCAGAACTGGCTTTGGATACTTGCTTTTTGATTCAGACTATTGGAAGTTCTGCCTCTTGTTTAAATTTTGGTTGAAATCTAGCTCCATTTCCTACTTCTCCTATGATAAGCTATGAATTGCTAGCTGATCTGTGGCCTCCTGACTTTACTGGCAAATAAGGCTGTTTGTCTACCATGCTGCCTAATTTATATAAAAAAACATGGGAAATCATAGAGCGGTTTGTGTTAATTTTAGACACTGTGACTTAGGTATTGTCAGCCTATCATGGTAGTACAGGCAAGATGCACGATCAGATGACTAATTCTCATTTATTGTAAGGTTCTCTTTATAAAATCTTGCAAGTATGAACTTGCAGTACATTTCTCCCCCCCCCTTTTTTTTTTTTTATCTTTACATCCCAAGAAGCTAAGGAAGGTCCCTTCTGAGAGGTTTACCACACCCACATTCATTTTGGGACTAAAGTGTCTCTTGTCCAACTGTTCTCTTGGCTGTGGCTCTTCTCCCCTGCCTCCCAAGATCATTACAGGTACTAAGTCCACACCTTTTTCCGATACACATTGCAAAGGGCAAAGTAGTGATTCTGTTCAAAAGCCAGTGACCCTCTAAAAGGTGTAACTTCATTATTTTTAAGCATATTTTTGACCATTGTACCTACACTTCCAGCTTTTTACCTTGGTCTGTTTGTGTGTTCCTTAAAAGTTTTGAATCCCAAGATACTTCCATGGATTTTTTAACATTCATCATTTGATAACTCATCCATACATGTGTTGAGAAAGAAAGATGCATTTTGTAACATGAAAAAGGAAAAAAAATAGAGCTGTGCAGATCTTCACAGTGATGCTTCACTTCTACAAAAACTTGAGGAAAGAATTCCCTCAAAGCTGCTTCATGAAGCAAGAACTTTGCTTCATGGCACCTTGTTTTAAATATGACAATAACAGCAAGACAATTATATGCTCAAAAGTGAAAAAGTTTGACACTGCTCACAATGGAGGAATGGTTGGTGAAGATGATACAGAGATGGCTAAATTAACTTCCTTGATCAGAAAAAAGACAATATCTATATTTTTGGTTGACTGGAATCCCCTTACAGACTTTTTGAATGAAATGATGCACTTATGACATGTTTTTGATGATTAGGGGAAAAACAGGAATAGAGGGAAAAATGAGATTATTGTTTTTTGTAATCACACAGTAAAAGATAATTTTGTAATCATATTTGCTGCAGAGAAAATCGGAAACTTCTAGTTCTTTTTTATTCTTTCTCATTCCACTTGTTTTCTTTCTTCTTGCTCTTTCTTTGTCCTCTCTGTTTTGTATTAATTTGTGTTAGTTTTTATCTTCCTTTAAAGACTTTTAATAAAATTTATTTTTTAAAAAACAAGGCTGCTTCATGAAGCAATGTAGTCTTGTTTTTAAGAATGAAGCAAACTAGTTGTGTCTTTTCATTTTGCCTGCTCAGATTACTTTCTCTGGCAGTTCTAAGAGCTGTCAGGTATTGGAAAAATTAAAAGACACTTCTGTGTATGCATTGTACATGCAAAGAAGTATCTTCTAACTATTGGAGCTGCCAGTTCTGGCCTTGAGGTGACATAAAGCACCTCTTGAGAAAATTGTGTTGCCTCTTCACCTCAGTGAGTAGAATTATGCCACCTCTGCAGCATTAAGTACCTTATCAAAGTAAATCCAGTTGCCTTCTATAACTCTGAAAAATACACATGTATCCTAAATGCATGAGACCCTACTGCATGCATTTATAACATAAACATATCCTGAAAAAGAAGTTTCCAGTGGAATCTAGAAGGTCAAAATTGACATAATGGCAGACAAAGAGTTACTTTGGATTGTTTTTTAAAAAAAAATCAACTTTGTAATATTGAAGCATGCATAAAAGGACAGAAGGTGACACTGAAATGCCAACATCTTGCCAATTTTGACACCTCTCCCCCATAACTTATTTCTCCCATAAGAAATCCTGGCTTGTAATGTATACCCTTTTGGTTTGTTCTAGGATATCCCACCACTGGACAGAATTGCAGTGTAGCATTACAGACCATGCCTGTTGTGCCTCACAGGAATCTGATATGCATATGCCACAGACAGGTCTAGGACAACTTGCTGTGGCCAACTCATCATGGCCAACTCACCCCAGGACAACTAGCCACAGGATAATTCAACACTATTAATCATTTCATTCATTCATTTTGTTATTCGTGACCACGTTTTCATTGAAATTATTGTAACTCTTGTATTTCTGGATTGATTTTCTTTATTTTACTATTATTGGCCATGGTGCTGTCAAAATTAATTTAACATTTGTATTTGCTGAATTGTCCTGTGGTGAGTTTGCCACACCGAGTTGTTCTGCAGCAAGTTGGCCATAGCGATCTGGCCACAATGAGTTGGCCATGGCAACTTGGCCCATTCCAGGCCCAGACTCTGGCAGATATGCAGGGATTCTATGAGAAGCAAAACATGTGAAAAGTGTTACCTCTAAGTATTGAATTGGAAAGATAATGTCAACAGCACTTTGTTATTTTTGAAATTTTAATCTAGTACATCAATACATATATTCATGAAAAGATGAATTTCTGAGTCATCACATGGGAAAAATATGTTGATATATGTTGATATATCTGAATTATAACCACACAATCACAGGCATTTTGAAATCTCCTGCCTTTCACTACAATTGTCTAATGTTTTATTCTCCTAAATAACTTGCTTAACACTGTATTATTTACCGTATAATTTATTTTGCTCACTTGAGCCTTAGATCTTTGTATTTTATTTCTGAATAAACCACAGCAGAGAATTCATAAAATGACTATAAACTAAAATTAAAAATTGTTTAGTAAACATTGTTTGGATCATTTAATTATGTACAGAAAAATCCTTTTAATTCTTGTCCAGGTCATAAAATTTTCATTTTGTTTATTCTGCAAAGTCAATATAGCAACCAAGTAATTGTTTACAAAGGCCACATTGACACAACTCATCTTCAGATTCTAAATTAATGAATGGGAGAACAGAACTGAAAAGTTAAGCCTATCAAACTTCTGTATTATATCTTGCTTATTTTTACACAGAATTATCTCTGCAGGGGAAAAAAAACCCCTGCCATTGATTCTCCTTTTTAAAAAGCAGTCATTATTTTCTTTCTGATTGTATAAACAGAGCTTTAGTTGTTGAAAAATAAAAAGCTAGCCAAGATCTGCACTATCCAAGATAACTTTTTTCTACTATCTGGGGCTATCTTGGCCCCTTATCAATAAACTACTAAAACTGTCCTACTGTTTATCTGTTTGTACCCTCAAGTTAGCCCAAAAGGTGCATAATACCACAATTTTTTGAAGTTAACTAAAGGATGCGTAAAATTAAGACACAATACTCTTGTGGAATTGAAATCGCCATGAAGTGCAGGTCAGTTTAATTTGCAAAGTTGTGGCCACTGTTGCATCCTGGCAGTCACATAATACTGATTTTTTTTGTTACCTGCCAGCTTCCCACAAGCAAGATCAGTGGGGAAGCTGGTGGAAGTCATCCTGCCCCTACTGCTTTTTTCCCCCCTTATCCAAGGTTGTTCTGTTTATTTGTTTAGATAAGTAATTATTGAATTATTATTGAAGTTCATTTGCTACCATTATTTTCCTATTTATGATAAATACTCTTCTTAGATGATCATGAGTCCCTCCAGCTTTGGGATGAAAAGGGGGAAAAAAAGGTTATCCTAAATTTAATTTTCAGTTTGATCACATCAAGCTGCATTACCTTTCTCTCAAAGAATAACTCAAGGGGTTACAGGATTGTCTAGTTTCTATATTAAAAAGATCAACTAAAGAGCAATGATTTCCAAGTAAACAAAGATATACAGGTAGTCCTCGAGCTACAACAGTTCACTTAGCAATGGTTCAAAATTATGACCCCACCCCCAAAAGAAGTACTTATGACCGGGTCCCAAAGTAACAAGCACCACGGCAGTTGTTTACTCTTACAACCAAATGCAGAGACACTGCAACATGCTCCTTGCCTATTTCTCTCCCCCCCTACCTGATCTGCACTTTGCTAGCCCACTGAGTTCCACGTGTTCCTCTCCATTCTGTCACCGATCACTCACTTACCTTTTGAAGATCTGCAGAGCTCAGGGCCACATGGCAGAAAAGCAACTGTCTTCTCAGATGCTGGTAAAGCTGTTTTCTTTAGATCTTGTGTTCTTATACATGCTTCCATTCCTCTTTGGAAAAGGCTTTTTGCAGGGAGGATGGAGGCCTCTAGGCACTGAGATCTATCATGCCCCTGCAGGCTTCCATCCCCTTTGGAAAAGTCTTTTCATGTTAAGGACAAAGGCCTGCTGGGATGGAGATCTATCATGCCCCTACAGGCTTCTGTTCCCTTTGGAAAAGGCTTTTTGTTGAAGGACAAAAGCCAGCAGACAAAATGACCCCTTCCTTGTTTTTGCCTTCCACTCCTTGCTAAAAGTGGGGAGGAGTAAAAATGAACAGACAAAATGATCCCTTGTTTGGCCAGCAAGTGATCATTTTGGCTGGTTTCATTTGGAAAGCAAAAGATTATTTTGCTGTTCGCGTTTGTCCCACCACCACCACCACCACCACCACCATTATAAAGGAGAGGAAGGCAAAAGCAAGCAAAGGGTTATTTTTCCCTCTTGTGTTTGCCCTCCCCCTGCCATTATCAAGGGGAGGAAGGCAAAAGCCACCAAAGAGTCATTTTCCCCTCTCGTGTTTGCCTTTGATGGAAGGAAAATAGCTTCACACGATTGTGGAATTCTGCCACATGGCCCAACAATGGACCCCAAGGGGTGGAAGTGGCTCATGAGATATCTCGGTAGGGGGAGGCCTTGGGAGGATGGAGACAGACAGCTTGTCCCTCCACTAGGTTCACCGTGGTCTTCCTTATCCCTGACGCACCCCATGCTCTACTTAATGACCAGTGCATTCGTTTTGTGAGAGCATGGGTGTGGGGATGGGAGGCTCATTTAAAACGATCCACTTAACAAATCCTCAAGTTACACTCATAACTCAAAGGTTATCTGTATGTAGCAGGAAGGAGGGCAGGTTGCCATGCCCCTCTTATCCATTCTAGTACCTCTTTTACCTGACTTCACAGTAGCTATTTCACCAGGTGAAAAGATAATTGTGCTGATAGCAGCTCTTTGTGAAAGAAAATATATCTATTCATTAGGAATTTGATAGGGTGATGTAGGAGATGGCGGGGCTGACCCCGAAGGAGGGGTCAAATGTGTCATAACTCCTGAGTCCCTGCGCACCCGCAAGAGATCCAGCCCACCTTAAATGTCTTTCTTATCTCCCACTCATTACCCTTAAACATTAGTTGGCCAGATTCCCACCCCTCTCCCCCTTCCCATTCCCTTCTCCCCAGCCTCCCTCTTCCCTTTCCTCCCTCTTCTCCCTGTTCTTCTCTGAGTTCCCCTATTTTCCCAGTCTCTTCACCTCTTCCTCTCTCTCTTCTTCTCACTCTTTTCTCCTTCAGCCCCTGCCTCTCCCTTCACTTCTTTGCCACTACCCATTCACATCCTGTTCCCCCTACTCTTGCCCCCTTCCTTACTCTCCCTCTCTCCCCCCAACCTCCTCATGGTCCATTTCCCCATCCCAATCTCCCTCTCACTCCCTTTCCCCCTCTTCTGCTCCTCCTCTGACACTGTATCCCTCCCCTCTCCCCCAGATCCCCTTCCTGTTCCCCACTCTTGCCCTCCCCATCACCTTTACTCTTCATTTTTCCCATCTTCTCTACTTCCCCTCTCTCCCTCACCCTCCCTCCCTTGTTCCAAATCCACTCCCTCTTCTCCCTCACCCCCTTTCCCCTTCTACTTTTTTCTCCTGCTTTCTTCTACTTCTCCTCTCCCTGAGCCTGTCGTGGTCCATCTCCCCTCTTGTCTCCCTCCCTCTGACCTTCTCTCCCTCTCCTTTTCCCCTTCCCATCCCACTCCCCCTCTGCATCTCTTTCAGTCTTTCCTTTCCCTCTCCCTCTTATCTTCCCTTATGTTTGCCCTCCCTCCTTGTCACTCTCATTCTTCATATTTCCCCTTGCCTCACCCCTCCCCTCCCCTCTCCTCTCCTTCCCCTTCCCCTCTTCAACCTTTTCACCCTTCCCCATGCTCTTCTCCCTTATTCTCTCTCTCCCTTCCTCCCTTTCCCCCACCCTCCTTCCCTCAATAGCCTCTCCCTCCCCTCCTTCTCCTCATCCTTTCCCCTTATGTCCTCCTCCTCTGCTCATTTTCCTACCCCTCCCTCTCTCATCCACCTCCCCAGTCTCCTTCCCTCTCTTTTCCCTTCCCTCTACCCTTCCCCCCTATCCAGTTCCCTTCCATCTCCTTCCCTCTCCCCTTTTCCCTCTCCCTTCTCTCTCCTCTCCCCTCCATTCCAAACCCACTCCCCTATCTGTCCTCATCCCCTTCCCCTCGCCTTTAACTCCACATTCCTTTCTCTCCCCCCTCTCCATTACTCCCTCATAGTCCCCCATTCCTTTTTCTCCCTTTTCTTCTCTCCAGATCCCCCTCCCTCACTTTCTCCCTCATATACCTCTCCCCTTCTTTCTTTTTTCCCCATGTTGCCCTCCTCATCTTCACTCTCCCTCCCTATTTTCTTCTCTCTGATTTGCCCTCCCTTTCCCCTTCCCCTCATCCCCATCTTCCTCCCTCCTTGTCCCTCTCTACCACCCTTCCTATTCTTCCCCTTCCTTTATTTTTTCCTCTTTTCCTCCCCACTCCCCTCTCCTACTCCCTTTCCTGACCCCTTCTCTTCCCCTCCCCTCCCTGATCCCTTATGGTCTATCTCCCACTATCCTACCTCTTCCCCTTTCATCCATTCCCACTCCTGCTCCCCCTTCCTCATTCCCTCCCCTCCCCATCTGCCCCCTCTCCCTGCCCATGTCCTCCTGTTTCTCCCACACTCTACCCCTCCCCATTTCTCTCCCCTTTCCTTTGTCTCCCTCTCCTCATTTCCTTCTTACCCTTTCTTGTCCCCTTCCTTTCCCCAGCCCATTTCCCTTCCTCTCCCATTCTCCCCTCTCCCCCCCTCTCCCTCTTTCTCTCACTCCCCTAACTCTCCCCTCTATCCTGACCCTCAACCTAACATTCACCTTCATTCTATTTTTCACCCTCACCTTAAACCTAACCCTAGTCTCAACCCATATTCTTACTCTCACCACCACTTATCTTCCTGATAATTGGTTATAAAAAATGAACATTTCCCCAGAGTCCAGGAGCCCTTCTGAAGACCAACTGACCTCTTAGGAGGCATCTTCACTCTGATAACTGGTAGCTGACAGTAACTGCCAGTTTAGCCTGCATGGATGAGGTCATAAAGCAATCAGAATTCCCAAGGAGATGACAGGCTTCCCTTGGCAGTCTATCAAAGGTCAGCTGTTCCACCATTGTTACATATAACAATGCTAGGCCAATGTCTGTAGGAGGCTAGCAATCCAATCATTAAAACTGCGTACTTCTTAATTTTTGCTCAGAAAGCATAGCTCCTCAGAAGGTATAGCTGCCTCTTTATATAACTGTCTGAGCAAGACTCATTGGTTCAGCTTCCAGTCTGAATCATTTCTGTTGCCATACTGTTTTTTTTCCCCAACATCACTGTGTCTCAGGAAAAGAAAGGAAAAAGAAAAATTAAAAGAAAGAGAAAAGTGAGAATTTAATAAAGAAAAGAAATAAAGAAGTAACTTCCAATTTTCATTAAAGCAAGTATAAACATATTTAGTAACTCTTTACCCTCTCCAAGGTTACAAACATATACAGTATCTCTTCATCCCTTCCACCATCTCTTATCTATAAACAAATCCATAAAACATACATTTTTCAGTCCTGGTATCAACAGAAAGCTCAAAAAGGATAACTAGAAGTACTAATATATGTTGTTTTAACTTTGATCAAATAAACCAATTATTCCTTTCTTTCATTTCTAATAGCCTTGATTATTAGTTTATTCAAACATTATCATGGGATTTATTTATTTTTTCATTCTTTATTGAATCACCCAATGTTCTTCAAGACCATAATAATCTTCTTTTGTTCATCCAATATGAAAAAAAAAATATCCAGGTAACTCTCTTGGTTTGCCATTTACATTTCTCTTTTAATGATATAAAACTACTCTATTCAATAGTGGCTTCACAGAAACAAAATGACTTTTATTTTTCTATGTGACATGTAGCTTCCTTAACTGCACTAAAAAAACATGACCTAGTATGTTATTTCTGCCAATTAGGACAAAGCTTTAAAAAACTGCTAAATTAAAGATTACTTTCATAGAGGATTCAGTGCCCTTTAAGTACTTAGCTGCGTTTCCATTTTGTATAAGATCTCCCAGCTTCCCTCACTATCAACCTGTCAATTGCCAAAGCTCTTTGTAAACCAACCTTTTCTGGTACACCAAATACAGCAAGCAAATAGGATTTTTGCTCATTTGTTTTTCTCTTGTGAAATTAATTAGTTTCTTTTCATATATAGTAATAATTTTATTATGAATTACATTACACAGATAAAAATAATACAAACTATTACAACTATAAAATACAAAAAATACAAAAGGTTCTAAAGGTTCTCTGTCTTTAAAAAACAATGAGAACAAATAAAAAGTAAAATCCAAAATGATTAAGACATGAGGTTTGGTCAAAGTTGAGTTTGTGAAAGTTATACTGTAAGGTCAGTGAAATCCCACAACTTCTAGCTGATTGCAAGCAGCCATAAAAGTCCTGATTCCTGCCACCTACTCACATAAAACAACAAGGGGTATGTCTGTGCAATGTCAAAAATCCCTCCTTTCTCTAGAGAGATTTCGGTGTTCTGGATTCAGCATCTAGCTGCTATTTTCAGCCATAATGTCTCCCACTATTCCTCAGAATTTCAGTTTGCCATTTCCTCATTGGAAATTTCCTGAATTCATTTGACTTCTTTGTCCTCCATATGTGTGGGGACTACAATCCCAGATTTCTTGACTGCGGTGGTTTGATAGTCTGTGACCGAAAGTCAACGTTTTACCAGGTTGATTTAAAATGAAATTGGGTCTGTTTTGGGGTGTATTAGATGCTTCCACAAGCAGCTGATTCTGGGTGTTATTAATTGGTAGCAAATGGTTAACTGCTGTTAACTGTTGTGGAATTTTCTGTTTCAAGTGCCAAGATAACTTGGTGGGCCTAGCTTACTAATAATCATAGACCAGGAGAAGCAATGTAAATTCTGACAATGCATCAAATTCATTGCTTCAGCAGGAACAGTAATAAACAGCTCTAAAATATCTGGGGGTGAAAGGCTTGAGCTAATCATCCAGGAGCAAAATGGGTCCACTCATAAATTCCTGTATATATGTTTTAAATGGATGAAAATAATTATCAGGATGAAAAACAGTCTCGAAGTCCTAAAATAAAAAGATCACAGTTTTTCTGATCCCCTGAAGTGTGAAAAATGCCTACAAACAGATTTCCTTGAACAGCTTTTGCATTTGTCAAAGAGCGGTAACGGTCTGCAACATCCTCCTGGTTGTACACTTCATAAAACCTGTTTGGCTCCAGGTGTGAAATGGATCTCCATATGCTAAAAAAGCTGAACTAATTTTTGAGATGCAAAAGACCATTCATAGATGGGCACGGCCTCTATGTGAATATGTTAGTATCTGAAGTTCCGTATAAACACTACACGATAACCATTTGTTTATTTAGCGGAAAAGTAGCAAGATGCCTTCCACCACAAACTGTGACTCTTTTGCAGATTAGCCTCTAACAGTATTTCTTTTCATAGGATTCAGAGTCCATGTTTGCCTATTCATCCAATCCTTGCAGAGAAGTGATTGCTTAAAGGGTGATGAGAGACTTGTGAGAAGTTTTCTTCTCCCCATTATGTTTCTGTAATGAAAAAAAAAATGTGTCTTTTAGTCCAGGCATAGTTTCTTTAATCGGTCTTATAATATGTATCCTCAGTTGTCCACATTTGGGCAAAGCTTGTGGTGAATAGGATTCTGTTTTTCTAAATGAAAAGATTTTCCCTATCATTGACATTGAAGAATAGGGAAGGGGTGGAGGAGCATAATTATGATTATTAGCCAATCTCTCTTTTTTTGGGTTGTTGAACAGAAATCTGAATATATAATTAGTTCAATGATACAGGAACAGATGGGCAAATAATCCACATTATGAGAGGGAGGAGGGCATTTGCAGACGTGTCAGTTCAATGTTTTCTCTACTTGATTCTCTGACAAAGCACAGGAAATCTAAGTACAACTATATATGTGTAATTAAAATAAAATTGAATATATTATTTAGGAAGAAAAGAGCTCTCTGCTCTGTTTATGCTGGGGGGAAGCAAACATATGGATCTGTTTTATTGTTTGTCACAAATCATGATAAGGGTTGTTTTTTGTTGTTTATTGTCTACACAGGAGAAAAATAAAGAATCAGAAGATAACATTGTTCTTAAGGCTTCAAGCACAGTCTTATTATCTGCTGCAGAATATAAAGATGAAACACGTATTCAGTGATGCCCAATCTGTTACTACAAGTTATTTTTTCTCTAGCATGACAACATGACTCGAGAGATTGTACTTTAAAGAAAGACTGCTCTCTGTGATGTCACTGAATGAGTTTTCCCTCTCCCCATTTGTCCCATCTATGTATACTGACATTATAGAGCTGCAGATAAGTCTGGGTGGTGATCCTTAAACACAAGGAAAGCAAGAACATCAGTACTGCTAAATTCCAACCAGTGTGGGAAGAATAATAATAAACCTATATGGATAGAATAGGGTTAAATACATAGGGATGCCACTACAGACTCAACCATTTGGTCACGGGATGTGTGTGTGTGTGTGTGTGTGTGTGTGTACAAACTAATGGTTTGTACAATGTCATATTTTTTATGGAGATGGAATGAGTGAGTTAGCATTTGCTCATCCATTTGGATAACACAGATGATCTTGAGGAATCAATTCAGTTCTAAAAAGATCCAAGACAATTTGAGGCTGAATTAACAGGTTGATTCTTAAGGCTGCCCATTCATAAACCAGTGAAATATGCCACATACAGTATACAATCAGGGCATTGCATTAGAATCACAGTGAATTCATGAAAAAAACACTGTGACAGAACATGCCCAATTTTACTTTATTTTTGCCCAATATCAGTTCTGAGGCCACATTCAGATGGATATGCGATGGCATAAGAATTTGTCCTGTTCTGTGGAATTGAAATGTATTTGTTTGTGGACTGAGCATATAAATGATATAGTATATACACAGATTCCATTCACATAATCAGAAATGTTCATATGCCCTCCCAATTATGTAGATGGAACTTATATGA
Organism: Protobothrops mucrosquamatus; assembly: GCF_001527695.2. Taxonomy (NCBI): domain Eukaryota; kingdom Metazoa; phylum Chordata; class Lepidosauria; order Squamata; family Viperidae; genus Protobothrops; species Protobothrops mucrosquamatus. The sequence continues at coordinate 908,649 of NW_015386405.1, read as the reverse complement.
ACTCAATATGTATGTGTGTGTATGTATCTGTATGTATGTATGTATGTATGTATGTATCTGTACATATGTACTGTATGTATGACTGTATATAGGAATGTCCCTTTAAGCTTTCAAAGCTTGCATATGGAATAAAACTAACAAATGAGTGGGCATATTCAACTCATCCCTGCATATGTTGTATGCTTGTGTATCAAAGCATTGAATGTATATGCTCATGATCAATTAATCTTCATTTTGGAATATATCAACACATCATGGATTGTTGTGTTCTTGTTAAAGGTAACACACTATCTTCTTTTTTGAAAAGCCAGGTATTTTTAGTTAAGCTATCAAGAACAAAAGTTTTTAAGAGAAATATTTCATGAGATCCTTAGAAGCAATGCCTTTACTAGCAGAAACAAATGTTTTAGTTGATGAAGCAACAACTTCTTTAAGGAAATAGTGACAAAAGCCTTCAGGAATACACAAAGGGCTAGGTTTTATCTCCAGGCTAATAAAACTTGTGAGTAATTAAGGTTAAAACAATTCCTTCCCCCCAGAATACAGCAAACAGAAGCAGATACGGTTGTTTTGTGTTGTACATTTTCTTGTCCTTTATACAAATCTGGGATACAAAAAATGAAATTATCCAGTAAATGGTAGCAAGGATTAAAGACATTTATTTATTTATTTGATACCATCCTAGTGCTTATTGTAATTAGACACACAGCAGTTGAAAAATGGGACAAACTTTACACATACTGTATATTTAGGGATGTTGGTAGGTGCATGTATTTACCTTACTGTTTTACCTTGAAACTTCCTTTGACATTTTTAAAAATTTGTCTTATCAAAAATTCCCAAATTTCTATTGAATTTATGTTTATATTCACATTTAAATAGAGCCTGAGAATATAAAGAATCTATGTGTACATTTTGAAAAAGAATTTAGAGCAATAAATGAATTGATGTGAAATTATGTTAATGTAACTGCATAAGTTATGTGAAATAGGATGTTTATTTTTGATTTACATTTTTATCATACTCCTTCAAGGAAATGAGATGCAATTCCATCATCATGAGAATTCCATGAAACAGATTAGATCCTAGGTTCCTCTATGAATTGTATAAATGTAAAGCTATTTGTCCCTATTCCATCAGTCAGTTTCTAACCTATCTTTATACCCATTACACATCCAAAGTGTATAACAATAAATAATAAAATGAACAGTCTTTATAGTACTTGCTTTGTTTTTCAGGATTTTCTTGCTAGAATCATTTTCCCATATTTCTTAGATTGCCTGTGATTTTTTTTTAGAAATTTCCGATAAGTGTGCCCAAAATTCCATATCTTTCCAGTTCTTAGTTTAACTTCCACTTTGTTAAGGCTGTCAACTCAAAAATAGTAGCTGTCTTTGGAGGGTTGGTGTAGGAACTTCTTATGCTTTTAAAGATCTTACTTATTGAATGGTTATTGAGATAAGGTGAGATCGGAATACTTGTTGAAAAGCTGCTGTTAAAGGCACAGTGGTAGGGATAACTAAATAAAAGTTTTAAGTAACCATAAGTGTTGGCTTTCAATTAACACAGCAGAGGATTTTCAATATTGTAAACTGGAGGCACTGAGCATTCATAATCCTTATTAAGATACCAAAATATACCTGAAATGTGTTGACATCATGTTCCAACAGTTCCATTAAATTTCATATACTTATTCTTTTGAAAAGCAGCCTTTCCCTGAGATGCATCAATAAAACTAAGGACCACTTATTACATTCCATTTTCAGCTCATAGTGAAGCTTCTGCAAAACAATGCCTCATTTTAAAATATTTACATAAGGAAGATACATCTATTTCTATCATTCTGTGGCTTGGCTGACATATCTGAATTTTCAGATACTATTTTTAGTTATCATTTTCCTGCAATATCTCCCAGAATTTTGTGTATCATTAATTATTTTAGAGAAGATAAATTTATTCTGTTTACATTTTATGTGAATTCACCCAATTTCTTTCCCATTCTAGCCTGTAACTTACAGCAAATGTATCTCTGGGTTAAAATACAGACTTTCAGATTATCTCAATGGAAGGTTAAAATGTGCATGTTAAGAGAAGCATGCTTAATATGGTCACATTTACAGAAAAAAAACCATGCAAGTATTAGGAAAAGTTTTTTGAAAAGGGTATATATTCATTACAAATGTTTATGTTAGAGAAAGGGGCACAGAAAATGCATTGAGATTTTTGTGTGGATTTATTTTTGGCAATAAATTTGCAAAATGAAACAGAAATATGATAAAATGAATATAGGAAAAATGAGAAACAGCCCAAATCTAAAACAAATTTATTCATTCCTGTTTATATTCATCAAGCTGAATGCATCTATCAGCTATACCTGGCAGCTTACAGGAACTAGATGGTACTTTTTGTTTTGACATGTTGAAAACAGTGTTGGACATGGTTAATACTTGCGTAGGAGACTCAGGAAATATTGGATTTACCAGATTTTGTCTTCAAAAATCCAAATGCCATTAGATGGTCACAAAAATGTAGTATTTTCTGCCTCTCTTTGGTATAACTTAGTCATTTTTGTTTGTTTATTTCAATTCAGATCTGATACCCTTAGGAAATACCAGGTTATAGACTAGACACGGGAGTTATGGAAAAACAATCCTGAAATAAGATAATGATAAAATATTTCTATACTGTTGCTGGGGATTGGAGGGGGGTGGGTGGGAGGATATGCCTATGAAATCACCAGGTATCAAAATTGACTTGGAGACATTACCTTTTATGTCTGCACTTGGGGATTGTCAAGCATCTGGCACATTCTACCATATGGCTAATGTCCTGTGTTCAGATTCCTAAGTCGTAAAATTAAGAAAGTTAGTTTAGGCCACATAGACATTTGAAAGGCTGGAAAAAGTCAAGTTGCAGCACATGCAAAATCTGGCAACTGCTTTAAAAGTTTAATCTATTAAGCTCATACCCTTTTCATTATCTTTTTTCGCTGGGGCTGTATTCTTTTGTGTGCTTCATAGATTATCTAATTGTAGAACTACAGAAGTGGAGGGTTTCTTTTTCTTTTTGTGTATAGCTTTTATTACGATTGTTAAACAAAAAGGTAAAAGTTAACACAAACTAATAGTCATAAAGAAAAAAAGAAGAGAATCTAAAGAGAAAGTCAAACATGCATAAAAAGGGGAAAAATAAAGAAAAATAGAAAAGAAAGAGAAAAAAGTATATAGATGTGGCTTCCAATATTCTTCACAGCAGGTATAAGTACAAATATATTGTGGGAAGTCGCCCCCCCCAGAGAAGGAAATATTAAAAGGGCAGAATATTATATTTCCTCAAAGGATCTTAAAAAGGCAGAAAAACATGCCCAGTTTTTCTTAATAGCCCCAAGTCTCCCTCCCCCAAGCAGAAACCAGCTCTGTAGAAATGCAGATGTAATAATCCATTCAGGAAGGTTGTAGCCCTCCAGCTAGAAGCTTAGGAACATAAAGACCCTTAAAAACTACATACCCCACCGAAACTCTAAGACAGGACATAATAGGATTAACCCACAGATGCCAAAGGGGCACACTCAGATTCAGGTCAAAGTACATGACACAGGAAATACAAAGCCTCAAACAGGAACAGGAAACAACCTCAAGAGCCCCAGAGTGTATAAAAACCCATTCTCTACATGTGCTCTCTCTCTTTTCTTCCAGAGCCATTTTTCTGTCTGGCTCGCCTCTTCAATAAATTGCAACCTTCTTCCTAAAGCAGTCACCATGTTGTTTATTTCTGGCTTAGACTGGACCCTGATGAAGACTTTTCCTTCAACAATATTTTGACCTCTCTCTCCAAAGTTACATCATATTAGCGTCATTCTATAATCTAATCATAAAAAACATATGTTCATTTCTTTCATATTTATACAAAATGTACATAATAGATTGTAGTCAGCAATAAATATAAATAATATATTTTATCTAATCAAAGAAGTTAATTTATTCATTTCAGCAAAATCTATTAATTTTACCAACCATTCCTGGTGGAGGAAATATTTCCATCTCTATGCAGAGAAGTGGAAGCAGTTTCCATTTGTTCAAAACCCTTCTTGATTCCTGACATCTACAGCATGGAGTCAAATGGGAACCATTGAACAGAAAGAATTATTATTCGACATCTTTCTTCACATAAAATATGATTTAAAAATGTATGTTGTTTACAAAAGGTCAGCCAGCAGCTAACTTTTGTTGTTTTTTTCACTAGTGCTTTTATTCACCCACATATGATGGAAAATATTTTATGTCCCAGGAGCTGCTCAGAAGTTTATTTTTATAGAATTATTTGAATGAAAGGAATAGCAGTTTGTTACTTTTTCTGACTATCAGAGGAGAGTAAGTTGACTTCACTCAAGAGAAGAATTCTTAGAATTAATTTCAGTATGCTCCAGAGGTGATTCCTAGTAGATTTTTGTTCCTCTCTCTCTTTCGGTTTCTTTTCTCTCTTTCTCCTTATTTAATTGAGTGAGATGGGGAATTACTTCTTTTTGGTGGGATGGGGAATTACTTTTTCTTGACTCAAGGAAATGTTGGTGTAAATACAGATTTCTTCACCTATTACTTACTTACTTACCTACCCATCGATCCAGAGTGAAACAAAATAGATATTAAATATCCCTCCAAGATAGATATTTAGCAAATGGAGTAACTAAAACTTTTCTTCCTTTTTTTCTAAATATAAGAAGCATATCTCCCACAAAAGAATAATCATAAGTATGCATAAATGGAAATTTAAAATATGCTAGAGATGTAGTAATTTGGATTAATAAAGTCTCAAAATTTGCAGTGCAACAAGAATTAAATGATTCAAAGGATATTTTATTGCATTGATTAATTATTATGGTCCTTCAAAGGATTTTCCAGATACATAGCTACACATCCTAAACTCAATTTTCCTAAATGGAAAATTTTACAAGCTTTTTATATTGAAGTTTAATTTAATATATACATGATGACTTTATATCCTTTACAACAAACAGACCAGAACTGTTCCCTAGCTTGGTACCTTTTTGTTGTTGTTATTGTTGAATAGATGAATAGATTAACATAAGTACTACAGCTATAGAACATCACTCCCATTAATATTATCATTTACTATTAAAAAAAACTGTCCTATTTTTTTTCCAGATGGCTATTTAAAATGTCTTTTATTAAAGGACCCATTTCTTATGAAATACTGTAAATGCACGAAAAAACCAAAGGATTTTTTAATATATAAGTAGACATTTTGCTGATGTATTCAGTAGTTGGGATGCCTTCAGGGAATTTATATGTAGTCTTGTTATTTATTGCTTTATTTATTGCTTTATTTATTGCTTTATTTATTGCTTTATTTACCTATTTATACCTCATGGGAAAAAAGTGACACAAAAATATGGAAAAATGTTAAGGAAGTTTTGAGTATACAGTATACAGATAGTCCTCCCTTAACAATGGTAATTGGAACTGGCAACTCCATTGCTAAGCAATGTGGCTATAAAGTATAGCATCACATAGTGGCCGTTGCAGCAGTCCAAGGCACCATTGTTAAGTGATCTCCACATGGTTACAGCAACCTGTGTTCACATGCTCACCATTTGCAATCTCCCACCAGCTTCCCAATGATTTTGCTTATAGTAAGCTAGTAGTGAATGTCACAAATGGTGATCCTATGATTGTGCAATGCTCCAACTTTGTAATTGCAAGCCAGTTGCCAAATGCCCAAATCGCGATCAGGTGACTGCATGTGATGGCCACAACTACAAGGATCCATTATGGGTCCCCCTCATTCAGCATCATCATAGTTTTGAACAATCACTTGAATGACTACCAGTATATGTGTAAAGACCTGTACTAGATAAATATAAACTTGTTATGAAGTTTTAACAAGAACTTAATTCACTTTATGTACTTGAAACAACTGCACTTGAATTATATAAAGCAAAGATACTGGGAGTAATATGGAAGACCTTGTAAATTATCCATCTCTCAAATAAAACAGCATGGCAATTTAATTTAATAATAATGTAATTAATTGAATAATTTATATTATTATTATTACATTTAAATTCAAACCATCTTGTGGTTTGAGGCAACTCCAGGAAGTTTAGGTTTATTTAAGTTTAGTGTGACTCAATAAATCAACATTTTATTTTATTCATGACTTATGGTCAACAATCAAGACAGGTAGATTATAAAAAGTATCACCTTATATTACCCATCTTGCAAAATCTAGTTCTATAAAAGGTCACCAAGTAATATTAGATAATGTTAGACAGGGCTTTTTTTGTCATAGAACGCCCAGAACGGAGTACTGGCACCTTTTTTGGATGGAACCTTGTAGGGTAGGCAAGGCGGGTTGTATGATGTGTGAGAGTTTTGGCACCTTTTTTTTTTTTTTTTTTTTACAAAAAAAGCACTGATGTTAGAACTCTAAGGATATGCATTAAAAATAGAAATAACACTTATGGTGGACGTGGAAAATGTGGTGAAATTCAGGTGTAGTGAAATGAATTTAGGGAGTGCATTTGGAATAGGGTCCAGATTATAAGAGCCTGAAATCAAGTTTCCACCCCCACAGTGGGTATAATGGGCTGATTGGGCAAGACATATTTGCACAATATAACTGAAACATAACAGGGATGATCAAATGTTGCTGCGTAGCATGTTATATCTAGGAACCACATAATTTCTAGTTAGGCCCACTTCCATGTCTTTTAAGGTTAGGACTGAATAGTTTCTTTGGCAGCCAAATCTTTATAGATCTGCTCTTAAAATGATTTATTTCCCTGTAACTATGATACTTGATTGCTGATTTGGAAATACAGGGGAAATCTTAGTGGGACCTTACAAAATGGCTGCACTAATACAAAACCTACATCCATTGGAACAGTTTTTCATGGGCAAATAGCAGAGCATGTCAGATTCAGTTTCTGAAATCTGATGTGGACAGGGACAGGAAGTAATAAACAGGAATATCTTTTCTGGTATACTCTGCTTCAAATCTTTGAGTGGCCATTAATACTTAGTGGATTTGGATTAGCAAAATCTATAGGATACCTTTTTAAGACAGTTGCCTGATATTTTATCTGATGGAGCCACTTAAACTGATTATTCAATTATCTTTCATTCCATCACATATACTAAACTAGCAACTAATAATAGTCAGCAACCCACTCTTTAAGGGTGTACTTCCTTTTTCAATAGCCTTTATGACTGTAAATCATTTTTTGAGGGGATAATTAATGATAGTCTTCAGGTGTGTTGGAACAATAGTAATAGTAATATAATATCCCAAGTCTGGGTTGTTTGCAACAGAAGGGGAGTTGCTTATTTTCTATCTCCTTCTGTCCAATTGTAAATCATACATACAGGTATATATTGAACAAAGAAAGTGATAATTTTGCCAAGGTTCTCATCATAATTGTCAAGCTGGAAAGCAGATGTTCAGCATTGGCAGGGAGACATAGAAGATGTCAGTGGCTTCACTTGCTGTGCTAGTTGATGCATTTTCTGCTGGTTTTCCTGAATTGCTATGTAGTTCTGATTCTGATGCTAGGCACAAGCAACCTGATATATGGGTAACAGTTTGTAAGAGAACCAGTAGCTGTAGATTTAATCCAGGAATCTTGAGTTTATTTCTTTCCTCCTATAGATTTGGGAATAAAGAATAGACATTTGTCTCATGCAGGCAATTTAGAATTTGGGGAAAGATGATAGATAACCCAGTACTTCAAAGAAATGCCTGTCTATTCTGCACCCTAGATTCCCTTTTGCAAGAGGCATTGGTGCTGCCTTCTTCTTCTGGAACATAGTCACCAGTGAATAAAGTTGAGCCTTATGATTAATTTTCTCGATGGCCATATTATAGAAACCAAGGTATCTGCTGAAGAATTAATTGCTCTCAGTTCCTTCTCTCAGGCTGGGTTCATTTGCCATTTTACTACTTGTAGAAGAAGAGGCACTGATCTATGAGGTTCAATTACAATGTATCCCTCATCGTGGATGCTTCGTGAATTCATCTGAGATGACTGTCAGATTTAATCAGAGCCTCAGTTACTACTAGCAGTCTTATACCACCCTCTGAGTATTCAGCTTTCTTGATGAATTTTCAACTTGGCTTGATATTTTAGATAATTTAGGACGTTGTGTGATACGTCTGCTTTTTGACAACAGATTTTAAAAAAATCCATTTCACAACTTGGCAGTTCTAACTATTCCTTTAGTCAATTGCAAAGGAGGAACACTTGATTATGTCAAGAGGTTTGGATCCAATTTTCATTCTGATATGTTTGATCCTGCAAAATATTTGGTGGTAATTAACCATTTCTTAAGCTGCTTTTTAAGTTATTAAGTGGCCATTCAGCCACTTATGTTATTCAAACTAGAGATACTGTAGGTATCTCTGAAGCTAGTCTTTGCTTCTAAGTGATAGGAATTTCCTCAGCACATCCTCAAGATGCTTGAAAAATGAGTTTGCTGAGCTAGGCCAGAAGATGTCTCAGATACACTGGCATCATTAAAATCTCTATTATTCAACAAGCCCCTCTTCATTCGTGGTTTACTGCTATTCTTTGTTTACAGTATTTGCTGTCTCAGCATCTGAACAGGCAATGCCAAAAGTCCCATGATTTCTCACATGAAGAGAAGTTTGCAGCAATCCTGCCTTCTTTTTTTAGCACCAGTAAACTTAGTTAAACAGAATCATTATCAGCAAAAACATTTGGCACAAGCTTAGGTTCCCTGTCAACTTTTTATAACTTTTCAGTCGCTCCTGGCATCAGGTGACCAAGCTTCCATCTTAAGGAGGCTTTTTTCCCCAGAAGAAACAGTGTGTATGCAAGATTCAGACTGTTTTACATGTTTGTCCCCCAGACTGTTCTTCCTCCCCTCACAGGGTGCACACATCTTTAAACTTGGTCATTAGCTTTACTTTTATCTCAGTTGCTCCTGATGAAATAGAATGGATTGATAAATCTTCATCCAATGTTAACTGTCAATTGGTTCCCTTTTCTTCCTTCCGTTATTCATTTTTCCTTCTTTTTGTTTTGTTTTACAATTATTATTCTTCCCCCTTTTCCTTACTTACAAAAATCCCCAAGAGAGTCATTCTGTTTCATTTGGAGACCGCCATCTTCCTTGTCTGGAATTTTGTGAGATTGGAATTTTGATCTGATCATTCCACTGAATGATCATACTGTCTCAAGTGATTTTTTTTTCCAAAAGTTTTTATTAATTTTCTATTATTACATTTGATTAGTGCTTAATAAATATCATGTCTGGGTTAATTTGTTTGCTTAATAATACAAGTTACATTCTTAGTCTCTACCCCTTTTTTCCAACCATTGATAAAATAAATTCCATGTTTGAAAATATTCTGTATCTTCTTTCTCTTTGATCCTCAATGTAAGTCTGTCCATTACAGCACAGTCCAATATCTTCTTGATTATCTCTTTGTCTAGTGGTGTTTCTTCATTCTTCTAGTGCTGAGAAAATACAATCCTCGCTGCTGTTAGTACATGCAATGTTAAATATACACTTTGCTTATCAAATTTTTCTGGTATTATACCTAATAAGAAAAGTTCAGGTTTAAAATCTACATGTTTTCCTAATATCTTTTCTAACCAAGTGTGTATTTTTGTCCAACTTTTTTTTTTGCTTTAACACAGATCCACCACAAATGGTAATATGTGCCAGATTTCTGGTTACATTTCCAACATTTACTAGACATATTTTTAAACATTTTTGCTAATCTAGCAGGTGGTAAGTGTCATCTATAAAACATTTTATATAAGTTTTCTTTATAAGAAGTTGCCATTGTCAATTTATAATTTCTTTCCCAAAGATTTTGCCATTTCTCTAATTCTATATTATATCCAAAGTTTTTTGCCCATTGTATCATTGTATCTTTCGCTTGTTCATCCTACATTTTCAAATTTAATAGAAAGTTATATAGTTTCTTAATCAACTTTTCATCAGAGGTCAACTATATCTGATCAAACATTGTCTATTCTTTATAAAAGCCATATGTTTTCACATCTTTATCATATCTTGATTGAATTTGCAATTGAGACCACCATGATAATACAATACCCTGGTCTAAAAGCTCTTGTTTAGATTTTAGTTTCCCTTCAGTATCCAAGGGTTGTTTTTTGGGGGGGGGACTGGTATTGATAGAACAATTTTCTGGCTTGTATGTTGTAAATGTTTAATATTACTTGATTTAATTAGTTGCATATTGTTAGTAGATTTTATAGGCTCTAATTTATCTGTTTTTGTGAGGTTTAGTACTCTATTATTCCATTAAAGTTAGAGCTGCCTAGGTTTACTGTATCTATTTTGTATTTCTGTATATATAAATTGTAAAAAGAAACTTTATTCCTTTATTTCTTTTCCTTATTCAGTTTTGTGCATAATATAAATTGATATGATTCATATTTATTAATCTTGCTGTCAGAGTTTCTCCACTCCCTCTAGGAATGCAAATATATACTTATGAGCTTATAGTGGTAGATTCAATGATAACTTTCAGACAGATAAATCACATTTTTTGCAGATGTGCAAAAAACAAAAAAAACATATATAACTTATAATAACAAATATAATCTACTGCAGAATCTAGTCATCCATGTTTATATGTCAGTTCTGGGAATTAAACCCTATATCTCTTTTTTCAGGTCTTACATCATAAGAAACATTTAACCATCAGTTTCTCCACCTTGGACATGGAAAGCATCCAAACAATGTTTTGATAATGGCCTTGAATGATTTCAGAGTTTATTTTCAGCCTTCCTAGGCTTCACCCTGATATCCCTTACAAGGACAACTTTTCTTTTATCTGTGTCAGCATTTTAGAAAATTAAATCTTTAGTGACAGAGATATGATATCTCATTAGCTCAGTAGGACAATGGACTTCTGATAGCGCCTGGAAATGTCATTCATTGCCATTTGTTTTGCTTTTAAAACATTGGAAAAATGACATATGACATATCGTGCATCAAATAAAATTAAATAACCCTGTGTGTTTTGTGACTCTCTTGTGGAACACCTAACATTCTGTAATAGTAAGAGCAGAGACCTTCATAATTTCCAGTAAGAGATTCCAGAAGGAATTGAAATGAGATGACTCCCCCACAGGACTGAATTTCAATTCCTCTGAATTGCAAAGGTTGGGATAATGTCTTTGGGTTTGTTTTCTCAACATTCTTGTCTTGCTGGTGCAAGGTAAAATCCTACTGGGAGGTTTGCCTGGTACCAAACATGTAGCACAGTAGGAAGCAACCCTGACTTTTCATAATATTTTTGCAATAATCACAGTTCATGTTTTCACATACATAGATACACACATAGAGATACATTATGGTAACAGTTGTTGTCAGGCTGATAGTTTCCTATGTTTGGCATGCTAAAGCAATAGGATAATGAATCAACGGGGCTTCACTGTTGTTTGCAAAGTAAGAATATTATTTCCAGGGGTAATCATAAGTTTGAAATATTCCTACTGAGTAGAAAATAAGATATCACAGGCTTTATTTAACATAAACAGTGGAAATCCTAGTATCTGTGTGTTTTCTTCCTCTACATGAATAGAGATACTTGGCAACAAATATTTTAAATTAATTTGACTCTAGAAATATAGTGGATTTTTTACATTTGAAATGTGAATTTTATAAAACTTATAATAAAAAAGACAGTTAATAGAAATAAGTGTTATTGCTGACACTGTCCCAAAGGGGTATGCAAAAAATATATATATCTAGAAGTCATACAATATTATAATGGTCAGGTTTTATTGACAGAGAATACTCTCGTATCAAACCCGATCATTGATTCATTTTCCCTAGTATTGCACATGACGTAACAGTTCCCCAGAATTTCAAGCAAATGGTTTTACAATACTATTCAAAAATGCTGGAGGTAAAACCAGAGTTGACTTCATCATATCACTAAGGAAAAATATAGTCATAGTTATATTAGTATAAATGATCATAGTACTTCTTTGGATATAGTTTCACTTTTCCAGCATAAAATTCCACTCCAAAAATTAGAGATAGCCTGTCCATAAGCAACAGAGATGATCCTTTTTAAACTCTAACACAGAGTTTAACCTATAAATTAAAATTTATAAATGAAATAGACCAGTGGTGGGATTCAGCCAGTTCGCACCACTTTGGCAGAACCTGTAGCTAATTTTTTGTTGCCCAGGCCCAGAATGGACTTCTGGAAGTGGCATCCACACAGAGAACCGGTTGTTCACATATTTGAATCCCACCACTGAAACAGACATATTTCTACTAATAGTGCACACTTTATTACTGAGGAAAAAATACAATTTTAAATATTTAATCTTGTAGAGTCAATTACATAGGTTCTAATGAACCAAACTGATTCCTCTGGGACTTGGCAAGTGCTAATCAAAATGGTTCTTGAATGCCAGTTGAATTTTTTGGATAGAAAAAAAAAGCAACTTCATTTGCAGTGTTCAATATTGTTCTAATTAAGTTTTCATTGTACATAAACAGTATCCTCTCATGATGATATATTTTATTATACCTTTAAAATGTACGTAGGCAGTTAAAAAGGATTCACATGATTCCATCTATGTCAGTAAATGTACTGAAGTTCCTGTATGGAAATACACAAACATGTACACACATTATTACTTCTAACTGATCAAACAGGCAATCGTATGCATTTGAACATACTGCTTAAACAGTATATGTAAGTTTTACTGTAATTTATGAATTACAGTGAAATTAGTAGTGAGTTGTAGTAAAAACTAAATACTTGTCTTAATATATTTTGTTAACTGACTGTCCTAGTTTCTATAACCCATTCCCCAACAAAGACATTAAAAAATATTTGACCATAGGTATTTCAATAAAGACCTACTCCATCAATTAGCTGCAAGAGAATCAATATTGTATTCAGTACTAACAAAACAAGCCTACTATTGCCTAATTAAAAGTTCACAGAAATATACCAATGTAACAAAACAGTTCAATTCATTTCTGCTTATCATCATTAATTACTTAACTAGTTGATTAATTATCAAGTATTTTTCTACACTATTTAAGTCTGTTTTTTTAAATGACTATCAGCTCTTTGGATAAGAAAAGGCAGAGATTTTAATTTTCACCCGATTTACTTTTTCTGGTGTTGTTTTTTCTAGAACAATAAAGTATTGTTTTTCCTAGAACAAACTATTGCTTTTTCAAGAACAAAAGTATGCTACTAAATAGGGAAAAAAAACCTATTTGATTACTTAGACGAAACTGCATTTTTAATTGCTTGAATGTCTTGCACTCAATTTTTTTTCTGGGATGTTTCCAATGGGAACATCTGTTTCTAAAGAAGGTGATTGTTACTTTGAAATGTTTAATTTGTCCTGCAAATCTAATTAGTTACTACTTTTCTTTGCCCAAAAAGTTTTTTTTATAATATTATTAAAAGAGGGACAAAGAGGAGAAGGAGACAATATGATAAAAAGGATATCTTTTATTTTTGACATTTTTAACAAGTCAGTTGTATGTAAAATAATATAAATTGTGTACAAGTTTACATACAATTAGTATTTTAGATCAGCACAAGAAGAATAAAATATGTGGATTGAACTGAAAATGTAGGTATGATTTTTGGTCAGTTAGCCTGTCAAACATTTCATCTTTATTCATCCAAGAATATAAAACCACCTAGCAATGGATTGACTGACTGCATGGTTAAGATTGTAAACCTTTATATGAGAATGCAGCTCAATCTGCCATTAAAATGGTAGAAGGGTGTCTTCTCCTAAAAAGTAAACTCTTATTCTTGCTATTTTGAATAATTAAAGGCCAACATCAAACTACTATTTGGGGAGGGGGTGGGTGTGTGGAGAGAGATTTAGTGCATGATGAGAAAAATCTAAATAATTTTTATATAAAACCTTTATTTTATTCATTTACATTACATTAACATTACATTACATTAACATTAACATTAACATTTCAATCTGGCCAGCAATCTGTTTTGGCAGTTGAAGCAGTATTAATTGTTCAAACCTCTGAACTTTATTAAGAGAAATACAGAGAGTATATTCTTGTTTCTACGGGACTTCTAGTTCTTTTTTCTTTAATTCACATTCTTATGGATTTCTTGCTATTAAATTTTAAGCGAGGTCAGTTTCTCAGTGATTCCCATCCTATCTTGTGGATAGGTTTCAGAGGAAGAGATGCTACTCTGCTACTCTCAAGTGTAACAATTCCATCAGGTTTGATTTGCTCCCTAACCTCTCTGACATTTGTATAAAAGTATAGGATTAGGATGTGTTGGTAATTTTTGCCTCTTTCGGCCAAGTTATCATAACATGGAGAATCTGTGGCACTCCTAAATCAGTGTTCAAGGAGCATGATGAAGATCAACAAGTTTAAATTAAATCCAGACAAGACTAAGTTGCTATTTTCCAGAAATTATACTTGCCTGAGAATAGGATGTCATATGTCTGGTTCTGTTCTTCTGATTAGATATTCTGTGGTCAACAAAGTTTTAGCCAAACCTGGGTCTGCTGCTGTTGATGGCATCGCCATAACTAGCTAGAGTTCTGTATATATTCAGTCATCTCTCAACTGGATTACTTTAATCAATTATTCCACAAAACATTAAAAAAAAAAACCTCAGCTAGTTGAATACTGTTGCTAGGAGGCTAGCAAAGTGCTGCATTCATTCTAGTTGCTCAAAATTCATTTCTGTGTGCAATTATAAGTAGCATTGATCAATTTCTTTAATATTCTTCTAAATGGCTGTGGTTTGGGATAAATTACAAGCATTGTTTCCCCCCAAGAAACCTATGCCAACATTTTGTAGTCATTTTAAACTTCTTCCAATAAACTCAAGTTACATACGTCCATGATTAGGGCAAACCTAAAATTTAGTGTTGCTATTTTCATTCAGAATCTAAGCAACAGTTTTATGCCAGTTTTGTATTATTTTGTGTAAACAAGTTCAGTTTTTGCAGCAAAGAGATACAGATAACCCAAGTCTTTTCCTGCCACCCAACCATCATCTGGAGTGCTGTAGTCCAGATATAGTAAACCAGCCTCGTGTGATCAGATTGGTTTAGGGAATTAAGAGAATTGCAAGGGAGAGCCCAATTGGGAGTGGGACTGTGCCAGCAGGGTCCAAGGAACTGGCTTCCTACCCTCACTATATTTACACAGGTTGAAATGCTGGCTCTTTTCCTTCGGCTAACCTAATTTGGAGCATCCATCATACTTCATTCTGTACTTATAAACATATATTTATTTGTTCATTTATTCACACTTAGGGTGATATGCTTGTCTCTTGGCAGCCTACAATTCAACCTGTGATGCCCCTGGAGAATCAGTTGGGGAGAGTTTGGGCAATGCAAAGCTTTCCCAGAGAGAGGCCCAGATTAAGAGAGTGCACAATCCCAAACTGGTTGGGGGAGGTGGGAAGGGGTTTGGGGTAGCTATACCCTAGAATCTCTCAAGGCTATATCTATTAGGGCAGAAGGTTATAGCTTTAGTTTGGCAAGATTCTGTCCATTATATATAAGCAAATAAAAGATTAAACTCAAATGGACTTCATTTGGACTTGGGGCCTGGCTCAACTTTAGCTCATCTAGGTATAGCTTTTTTCTTTTCTTTTCAGAGCGAACCCCCTCCATAAACACACTCCCTCTCTGTGTGTTTGCATATATTGGGCTGCTCTGTACAGCCACTATGTAACAATGCATTTTCCTGCTAATTGGTATTGATCTTTTTCCATTAAAGAAACCACTCGGAATACACCCACACAAAAAAGTAACATAGTATCCTACTTCAATCTGCCATGTTCTTTTTTAGTTTTCAGTTCAGGGGATTTATTTTCTCACAGTGCCTGGAGGGATTGCAACTTGCATTTAATCTTCATGCTTACAAAGTTAACAGGAATCTTATTTTTTTAAAACAACAACAACAACAACATATTATTTTGTAAGGATGAAAATGATCATGAAATAATTTATGCATAAAAAGAGTTCAGGATTCCTCAGGATGAAAAGATTTAGCTTTTAGTGTTTAGATTTCATTGTTCCTACCTTTTAAATCTAGGTATCTAGGTTTCTAAGACTGCTATGCTAAGGCACCCCCCCCCCAAAAAAAAGGCTTAGTGGAACAGGCCTTTTTAAGACCTCTTAAGCCAGACATGTCAAACTCGTGACGTCACGTGACATCGCATAATGTATCGGGACGGTTTTGCCATTGTCGGCAATGGGGTGGGTGCGGCTTCCAGATGGCCTGCGGGCCAGCAGTTTGACACCCCTGTCTTAGACCTATGTTCTCCTTTCCTTTTCAATTATTGTTTGAAATGAAATGTTAATGTTTGACGGTATAAATTCTCTCTGTGTCATCACAATAACAATGCAACTGTGTCATCACAATAGTTATTAATATTTCATCTCTCTCTCTCCAGGCACAAGAGCAAGGTATAGATAGTGAAAATTTAATCTTCTTTGTAGTTATAAGATTCCAACTCTATAAGTACTATTGTACAATACATACTGTACCAGCAAATGAACACCACTTTTTCTAAAACTATATCAAATGTGAATATGCAGCATATAGTTGCTTATTGGATCTCAGCTAACTAATCACAGTGCTATCAGGTTTTTTCAGTTTCAACTCCAATTCCTCCTTGCAAAGAGCCTTATAAATTCAATCTGATATCAAATACCTATATGTCTATATGTTTCATTACAAAACACCCCCCTACACACAGTATTTTATTCATAGTGGTAGGAAATACATAATTGTATAACCTTTTATGTTCTTATATTAATCACAGTTATTCTTTTACTACTAATGGAATTTTCTTCTACATTTATTTTCAAGAAATTTATGCACTTTCATTAAAATTTTATTCCAGTAGATAACTTGAGATTAATTTTCAAACTAAACTACTAAAAAAAAGGCCAGTAATCAGAAGTTAATTCGGATAAAATAATGCTCCTTGGTAGCATTTAGGCTGGTTTAATGTCAGACTCATCTTATTAATATAAATATGAAACTTAACTTAATTGTAAAAAATCGATATGTTTTCATTTATTAAGCCATAAGTTATTTTCCATCCTCTTATACTTGGGCATACAGCAACATTTGAGATGTTAAAATATCTGTAAATATTGCACTGTTCCTATGGGATTGCAATGGTTTTCAGCTAACTACTTTTTAAATAGGAAATATTGCATTTTAAAAACATGCTTTTGTTTTGTGTGCTTTTTATTCTATTACTTCATCTGAATCATTCCAGGAACTTTACCAATATCTCAAAGCTGAGACAGAGAAGATTGCTGTAGTCTGTATCTCTTAATGTATTTATTTATTTTTGTTGATCTATTAGTTGCTTGATTCTGGCCATATTTTAATTTTTTAACTTTAGCATTAAATTACCATAAAACAATGCATATGTCTCTGGGGCTTTTACCACTCACTAATTTGTAAGTAAGCCATTTTTTAGAAACAAATAATCTATTTCTATTTCTCCTTATTTTTGTTACTAAAATACAACAGTGTTATAAAACAGAACACACCATATTAGAATCAATAAGATTAGATCAAGCAATAAAATAAAATAATAGAATATATTCAAAATAGCAGTACATTTCTGCAGCAATGTATCTGATCAAACAGCTGCTTACTAGACTGATACCAATGAGCAAGAAGGAGTAACAGTTCAATTGATTATATGCTTAAGAGGTTTCTTACCTAGCTATTAACTTAATCATTCGTATTTCATTCCCTTACAGAGTGTATCTTTTCAATATTATACATACGTACACAGACACAGACTCAAATATATATTTGTGAGGCATCTTTATAATTCATGCTCAGTTTCCAGGGCTCTTTAACGTAAAACATGTATTTTATATTTAAAGTTTATTGAAGACACTCAGGGCTTCCCCATTTTTTTATTGTTGTTATTGTTGTTGCTTTAAAGTCTTGTATAGGTTTCCAGAATTCTTGGCAAAGTGGCTTTTTTCCCTATATAGTTTCCATACTATACCAATCTTATACACAAAATATGCTATTAATATTTTTAGTGTTTGTTTAGCTTTCTAAATATAGCCCTCGTATGTGAATGAGAAAGGGATGTGATTGATATTTACCAAATTATGCCTGCTGGGGGTAAAGCCCACAAAAAAGAAGCTGTTTTCCCTTTCCCAGAATATTCAAATCTGAGGTCACCCAATGAAAATGAAATCTGGAAGAACTGGGACAGATAAAAGGTAATATTTGTTTACAAAATGGGTGATTCAACTTCATTACCAAGAGATGTGGTGCTGGTTACCAGCTTGGCTGGCAGGCTGGCTTTCAAAAACAGTTGGACTATTCATGGAAGTCATGGGGATCAATGGCTATTAGCATTGATGGCTGTATAACTGCCTCTAAAGACCATTCATTTGGAAACTAGTGGGCATCTTTGTGCAATTGGATGGTCTCTTTGAAAACAGACTGCTGGATTAGATGATCTAAAAGGATACTGCTTATATTTTTATGCAACTACGTCCTGTTATATATCATATCATTTTACTCACATGATGCATAAATAACTCAGATACTATCTCACCTGAAAAATGGGAATAGAAAAACCTAACTCTTACTTTTTTTTCCAGGCTACATTCATTCCATTTTTTTTAACAAAACATGAAACGTACCTTTTCTATTTTTCAATTAAATCCTCTCTTTCTAGAAGAATAGAACACAAATGAGGTATACAATGATAAGATCTTTAGGAGGAAAAAGAATGGTAAAAGAGTGTTTTTTTTTTAAAGGCTGCATATCTTCTCTTTATCACTGTGCTATTAGAGAAATATTAGGTTTGCAAGATTCTGGAAATCCACTTACCTGATTATTTTGATAAGAAACAGATGGTCATCAACATTATTCCCAGGTGATTAAAAAATGTTAGTTTATAAGAACATTTTGAAAAAAAAATCACTATGTTTGTGGAAAAGGAATCAGTGGTACTCTAAATTGTAAAAAAAAATCTATAGTAAAAAAGAGAAATGGAATGATAATGAAGCACAAGTGATAATCAAGAAAATAAAAAAAATAAACATACATGGTTCTAGAAACTGCTAAAAATATGAATTTACTGCCCAGACTGTCATTTATACAACTAGTTGAAATTGCCATCTTAAAAAAAGATCTCCGAGAAGGGTAAAGTTGTTCATTCTAGTAACATACAAGAGCAGTTGAAACTTAAAGGAGAATGCATAATTTGCAAACAATAATGGAAATGCTTCATAGAATCTTCCTTCAGGAGAAGAACTACATTTACAATGAATGTTTCAGCAAAACTCATCTTGCCAACCTCAAATGGAAACTATGTAAAACTGAAAAGAACCAGGTTATCAGAATAATTTATAAATAAAATAAAGATGAAGTATGTACTGGCTGCTAGTCTGCGCCTTCAAGCAGAGTTTAAAATGTGATATAGTGATCCAAAATCTAAACATCTGCCTGCTAGAAGAGCCCTATGAATGGTTAGAAGAAAAGACATGAATAATTGTTAAGTATCATATGGAATGTAATATATGAGTGTGAAATGTTGTTCAGTCACTAAGTTGTGCCCGACTCTTCATGACCCTATGGAGCACGACACACCAGGCCTACCTGTCCTCCACTGTCTCCCAGAGTCTGCCCAAACCCATGCCTACTGCATCAATGACACTATCTAACCATCTCATCCTTTGCCGTCCTTTTGCCTTTAATCTTTCCCAATATCAAGGTCTTTTCCAATGAGTCCTCTCTTTTCATTTGGTGGGCAAAGTATTTGAATTTCAGATGCAGTATCTGTCCTTCCAAAGTACACTCACGGCTGTTTTCTTTTAGGATTGACTGATTTGTCCTGATTGTAGTCCAAGGGAATCTCAAGAGTCTTCTCCAACACCACAATTAAAAAACAATGAGTGTGAGATACCATAATTGAAAAGAGCTCCACGTTTACCATCAATAGTGTGAAAAGAACATATGAGCCCAAGTATAAGCAAAGGCAAAATAGACCTTTTAAATTTATTTAAAGGAGTTTTATGGCTGCCCCTCTTAAGAAACACAACTCAGGGTATTTTATAGCAGTTATTCAAAGCCAACCATTATAAAACAAAAACAAAAAACAATAAAAACTTTATCTCTCTCTCTCTCTCTCTCTCTCTCTCTCCCTCCCTCCCTCCCTCCCTCCCTCCCTATCTATCTATCTATCTATCTATCTATCTATCTATCTATCTATCTATCTATCTATCTATCTATCTATCTATCTATCTATCTATCATTAAAACCAATCTCATTCACTACAGTCACCACCATTATCTTTTTGACTGGCATGTTAAGATTGTGAAATTAGAACATACATTTCTGTACCTTGTTATTATACACTGGTATGTTAAAAATTCTATCCAATTATCTAAACAACATGACAATGTGAAAATCTGACAACAGATAGAAAAGTGGCTAAGTGATGGGGCTTCAAACCCAAGTCAATGGTATTTGGTAAGTCAGTAGATTTATTTACCTTTGGTCTCTCTAGCAGATTATGTATATATATAGAAAATATCAGTCCCTACAATGAAGAGAGTCAATGTATTGTACAGATTGGGAAAAAAGCTCAACAAACTTAATTTGTGAAAAACAATTGTAAAATTTATTTTTATAAAAAGTTATTGGAAAATAACTTATGATTTTGAAATATTAGGTTCTTTAGTATTAGTTTGTAAAAACGGTCAGCGCAGTGGGACAGACTATAAAATTAGTATATTCAGTGAAACATGTATAACACATATCACAACACAGAAGAAAAAAGTAATCTAAGTAACAAGAATGTGAGCTATTTTTTTGTGGTGGTTAAGGCACCAAGCTAGAAATTGGGGGACCATGACTTCTAGTTTTGCCTTAAGTATGAAACCAGTTGGATGTTCTTAGGCAAGCCCCTTTCTCCCAGCCCTAGGAAAAAGTAAAAAGTAAAACCACTTCTGAAAAATACCTTGCTGAGAAAACTGCTGTGTCTAGATAGTCATCAGGAGTGAAAAATATTATTTGAAGGCACACACACACACACATAAACACACAAAATTTGTATTAAGCAGCAGTTAACAAATTATTTCTTTTATTTAACATACAATGAAATATTAAAGCATCACTAAAATGTACAATCAATAAATCAACTAATAGGGGGTGATTCTTTTGCCAAGGGTCAGGGTGGTGATCAGGTGCCTAGGCAACTGGTTATTTTGGATCCACACCAAGCAAGGTAATATCCAAATGTCTTATAGGTTGCCAGGAACCCCTTAATAAGGACAGCAGAGATATCTTACGGTCAGCCATTTTCCAAAGTACGTAGTGCTAGGTTCCATACAGAAGCTCCCAACTAATACCAAACCCAAGGTTTTGGGGGTTTTTTTAATCAAAAACCTGGCACCATGACTTTATGGCTCTCCTAAGATCAGGAGACGGAAGACCTAACTTGACAGATTGGCACATGACTTTGGAATAGGAATCAAAGTCTGAGAGTTTCACAGCAACAGAAAATTTATGCATCTTTACTCAACTTTTACACCACTAGATAACTTGAGATCGATTTTCAAACTGAACTACTAACAAAAGGCTAGTAATCAGAAGTTGATTCAGATAAAACAATGCTTCTCGGTAGTTTAGGCTGGTTTAGTGTCAGATTGGTCTTAATAATAGAAATATGGAAATTAATTGTAAAAAATTGATATGCTTTCATTTATTAAGTCTTACGTTATTTTCCACCTTCCTATAGTTGGGCATATAGCAACATTTAAGATGTTAAAATCTCTCTAAGATTTTAAATTAGAAGCCCTCACTTGACAGGCTGCACATGACTTTGGAATGGGAATCAAAAGTCTGATCATTTTACAGCAACAGAAACTTTGAAGCTATGTGAAGATTCCCTCTCCTGCCCTCCTTCTCCTTTGTTCAGTAAGCAAGAGTGAAAAGCAAGCTGGCTAGCTCAAAAACTGCTCTAAATATCCAGACTTTTCTTAATATGAAGGAAAAATCAAAATACGTCAGAAACCCCGCAGAACAACAATGGTCTTCCACATTGTCACTATGAGCTGGGGAAAATATAGATACTCATATATGCATAATAAAGATTTGATTGATATACATATATACATAACTCACATATAGAGTCAGCCTTCCCAAAAAAATGCCCTTCCCAAATCCTAATATTTTAGCCCATTGGCATGTTACCATCATGACTCTTGTTTAGAGTTACAGCTCAGCATACTTGCAAAATGAATTGTTCAAAAAGTTCTGGGTTGAAAACATGTAAATCACTTATATAGTGAGATGGATGACATATAAATTAGATCAGTCAATCTGTCTATTAATATCTTTGTTCTAACTTTTTAATTAATATAATACACAGCTCCTTCATTATGAACATTGAGCTCTTGATGTTATCTTTCAATGTAATAATTTCATTATTTTTAAAAAGTGTTACTCTGGCCTCATTGTATACATTTTTGGCTGTTGTCTTGCATACTAGAATTCAAGAATATTCAATTCTTGTTATTGGAAACTTTACTGAAAAGTAAATTTTACTTGAAAATATGACCTTTATTTTCTTTAATAATTGTTTATCTCACTGAATTCCTCTTTCTCATTTTGAATTAAAAAGTGTTGCTTATTTCTGCCAGACAACTGGAAGAGTTGACAAAAAAAAAAATACAAAAAATGATTTTAATTCATTGTGAATCAGTTTCTGGAGGTATGAAACTTCAGCTAACCAAAACAAAACATCTGGAACATAATATTAGGTTTTTGGAAGGAAACCAGATTTTGGAGTTCAAAATAACATAGCTTAGAACCTGACTATTTGAAAGATTGTTTCTTCCTGTTTCAACCTGCTGTTCCTTAGTCAAGAATTGTATTTTATCCATATAATCTTATATAAAGAATCCCTACTTTAATCACTTCTCTTTGTTGTATGGTATACTGCAGAAATAAATTTATTTTGTTCCTGTGTAGGTGTTTTGGAAATGTAACCTGTTTCAGCAAATAATCAACATGACTTTTTGAGTGTGATCACAGGCTCTTTCTGTGTGCTATTACATTGCCTTGAGTGGCAATAAGAAATCATGTTGAGTTTCTTACCAATACCCAATGATTCCCATGTATTTTAACTTGTTCTGAAAGAAATCTATTGGGAAAAGTTTAACAGTTCAATATTTGCTTTTCTACTATATTCCTACTTTGTTTATTGGTAGTATAGCAAAAATACATCAGAAGCATGTCAGTAACTTTTTTCTGTTCTCTTTGCTACAGATAGTGAAAAGCACTAAATAGGTGAGGACTATTGTTTAGAGACAATAGGATAGGGAATCTGTTAAAGTTAAAAATAAATTATACATGTAGAAAAAGGAAATTAATAGTTTTCATCTATCATTTTTCACTGATTTTTTTCCACTGATACTATATACTGAAAATGGAAATAACAGCCATTATTTTGCAGAGAACATTTTGGTTCTTTGCAATTTGAGGAATGTCAGATCTCTCACCGTCTAGCATTTAAACACAGCAACTGGTTAAAGTGTAGGCACTAAAGCATAGTCTGCCATTTTATATGCTACAGTTGGCTGACTATAAAATACATAATAGACATACTGGACAATGTTTAAAAGACATTCAGCACCATCACTGAAACTTGGTGAGATGACACAGATGATTGCAACAAAATGCTGGCGAGTTACAGCCCACTCAAAAGGCATAGGCTCAAAGAGAAGAGAGTGTTCCAAGGTACATAATAAATATGCCTACCCGGAAATTTGAATTAAATCATATTGAAAGCATCTGGGAAATGATATAAGGGGAGAAAAACAAACATAATATTGTTGTTGGAGTTTATCATACATATTCTGGACAAGCATAAAATATGGATGCAGCATTTCTGTGTCAGACCAATAATGGAAAACTTCAAATACTTTGACATCTGCTGGAATTCAGACTCTACCAAGAGTCAGAGGTCCAAGTAATTCCTGACCTGTCTTGCTGACAACTTCCTTAGTGAAAAGGTGAAAGAAGCACCAAGAGAGTGTATCTTGGATCTAATCCCTAAAATATAAATGAATCAGCTGAAGAGGTGAAGATAACTGAAACCTGAATAGAAATTATCATGTCTTCCTTGAGTCCATGGAATGAAGAGAAGGAGAAATAAAGAAGAACCAGCCACGCATTTCATAAATTCAAGATTTCAAAAGAGTGAATTTTGATCCTGAAGGTAAAAATGTCCAGGAAGGATATTTGCTATTGAGTAAGCAAGACACTGAATTAGAAATAATTCCTACTAGAACAAAAAGTGGGGAACATTTTTTGACAGTACTTTAAATTGCACCACAAAATCTAATGGAAGCTAGTGCAGCTCAGAGTGGAGTTGTTATATGGGTATGAGAAATGGCCATTAATTGCCCATGCCATTTCAACTGAAATTTCTGGATGGTCTCTGCAGTATGTTGTGATAACCCAGTGAGCAGGTGACTAAGATGTGAATAATTGTAAGTAGGGCCTCACCATCTAGGAATGGGACAATTAACACACAAGAAAAAGTTGTCCTCTTCTAGCAGGAGATATGAATCTAGGTGGACTCCTGAGGCAGTGCAACTCTATTCAGATTCAAGGATGAAATCTCTCCAGTTTCAGGATCCATAATCATGTTGCCAAGTCTACTGTGTGATTGTCAGTAGTTAACCCTGTGGGCTAGGACCATAATATGCTGATTTAGATCCATGGTTGCCATAGTGGTCATACCTTGTAGTCCCGAGATTATAAGCCTGGGGAGCTCCATTACCAAACCAGAGAAAGAGTGGGCAGGGAAGAAGCTGCATAACAAGGAGGCTAGTACAGTAGTAGCAATCCCAACCAATCCCTAAGGTCCAGACTCTCAAGTAGGACCTCATACCCAGGTAACTGTGAAATGATATGCCTGACAACTCTCAGAAGCTTCCTCTACCCACTTCAAAGTTAGGACCTCCCCTGTCCCAACCATGAGGATGTAGCTGGTGCCAAATTTGAAGTACTTCAAGGCAGATACCAGAGAGGAACATCAACATTCTGTGTCTGGCTAAGTCTGAGTATTGCATCTCAGGTTAGGCTTCTTATCCTGGATTGTAAAGCTACAATGCGAGAATTGTACAAGTTTGAAGGGCCTAAATCCAGAGCTCACTTTGGCTTTGGCTGGTCCTTCCAAAAGGTTGATCATAAAGAGAGACTGTATAATGTCTCCATTGCTACCTGTCTCCATTGCTATCCTAGAGTTCATCTAGGGACTCAGTATAGACAGAAACAAATGTAAGTTTACAACTCTGTAGACTGTTATTTCGTGTGTGACCATTCACATCTTTAAATAATAGAATTACATATTATCACAATACTAATAGTGAAAATGTTTACTATAAACTTAGGTTATAATACACTGCCATTATGGTAGATTGGTAAATTGCAATGTAATAGCCAAATTTGTCAAGTGCCATTTTTACCCTTAGTTGCAATCCTAAGGTGGATACATTTTTCCCCATTGACAATTAATAAATGCAAATACTTGCACTTCTAATCCAGATGTGTATATAAAAGTGTTAATCTTAAGTGTAGTAATCCCCAAACACGCTTGATATTTTACCAAGTACTATCTTATAGAACTAAATGCTTGTATTTTGCTTTTGGTTTCTTTTCTAAGTGCATATATTTTTATGCTTTTATTTCTATTTACTTATACAAATATCACTTTCACTTTAAAATGCATATTCAATAATGCATGTGATTTAAATGGATCATTCAGAACATCTTTTTATATAACCTTCTGCCATCTACTTGCATTAAAACTCAAATACTAACATCACAGATTATATATAGCTAAAGAGTACAACATGTGGAGGACACTAGGTCTGGGGAAAGCTGGCCTAGATATTGACATTGATTTGTTAGGACGTTAGAGTTAGGAATGGGAAGATCACCATTTCATATGCTATAGCCTCCTTAACAGTTAAATAGTGGTGTGTAACTTTGACAATATTATTTTTGAACTGATTTGGAGTATAGATAAAAGAATTGTGCTATGACTTGTTAGAATATCATATGTCAGCTTTTCTTCCTCCCTGCTTCTGTCTAGCCTGTTCCATGTTGCAATTGAAAAAGTCTATGCTGATAACAGTATAAAAAAAAACCTAATAATGTTGACTGGATAAGTATTATAAATTGATCAATAAATATATAAATAACTAAAGGGTTCAATAACAAAGGGTTGAGTAATTCACATATAAATCCTCACTTTGGAAATGGAGGTGTTATAATTATACTAGAGTGTTCACGTTTTGATCTGAGAATTATGGCAGGATGTGATGAACCATGTTTTCTTTTCCTCTTATGATCTCTGTTGTCTGGCTGCCAACTAACAGGTCTGAGCATGTGGCATGACAGGCAGAATAGAAAGCTTATGAGAGAATTATTATACCCCTGGAAAAGTGGGGGGAGTGGATATGTTTTGCTGGGAACATAGATGCAAAGATAGATGTAATGGTCAGGCTTGTTCAAAACCAAGCAACTTTTGCCTAAGAACCATTAACTGTGCTATATCCATGAAAGCATTGACTCCCATATGTAATCTCTGCAGATCCCAAAGTCCAAATTCAAATAAAACTGCAAATGAAAGCAGTTTGTTTCTCTCTCTCTCTCTGAGAGCTGAGGTCTCTCAAATCCCAACCCAATTCCTTTGTGTGATTAAACACACCAGCCTCCCTCCTCCCTTCCTTGCAGATATTTTTAAATGTCTATCCTAGAAAAGCTGTGCCAGCATCAGAACTGTATCCTTGTGCTTTGACAAAATCTGAACAAGATACAGATTTGGCTCTTTAACATGGACAAATCTCTCCCAATGCCTCTTTACCTGATGGATAGTTTTCAACAGTGCCAGGTTTTCTGTCAGTCCCAGCACCCCCTTTCCCACAGTGCTCTCTCCAGCAACGGCTGTGCCTTCTGTTTGAATCCAGCAGTTTCCTGGCTATGAAAAATAGTGGTGGGCTGCCAGGAGCATATGTGCTAGTATTGCCACTTATATGTTAATTACACTTCTGATGGGATGCCAAGGATAGCTGGGTAAGCTGTGTCTGGCACTTGTTTACAACTGACACTGAATTTGGATCAGCAAACTATACTTCTCCTGCAGCACAGCAGAATGAGGTGCACATTCTAGATTTAGCTGGGTAAAGCTCTAACCTTGTCTAGATGTACTGTATAATATCTGTTGTATGTTTAAAAAGTATATTGAAAAAAAGGGGTTATACTTCCTAGAGGTTTGAGAGAAGATGAACTGGGGGGAAAAATCACCACATCAATTATACACATCCACTGAACACTGTACAATAAAAATACTCTCAGAGGATAGTCCTATAAACTAAAAGTAAGAATCTTAGCAGGCCCCAAAGGGAAACAACCTGCGTGATATCAATACAAACACAATCTTGCATCTTTTGAACGGCACCTTTTAAAGCCTGACATGATCATGTTTCACTTCATAATCCTCATATAAATAAAACTGGTCAGAACAAGGCTCTGCATGAATATTTATCCATAGTTACATAAGGACTGTCCTTGGCAGTAAATTCAGGCTATGATTTTTATTGTGCCCTTATGAGACTGCTAAAATGAACATATGGGTAAAGTTAAGCCTATGCCAAAGGTTTTATTTCAGCATCAGTATCATTCTTTTTTAAACTGAGTCAGATTTGGGAACTACATTTTTGGGTGGGAGGTGAGGTGGAGTTTATACTTAACACTTTCCCTGTTAGTAAATCTTGAAATGTATGGTCCCAAGTCTGCCTCTGATTGCTTGAATCTTTCTTGTATATTTACTTTTTCTTTCACTCTTATTGGTTTGATAAAATAAACTGGAATAATTATGTGCCATCAAGTCATTTTTGATTCCTAGTGACCACTGAGATAGATTTTCTCTATGATAAGCTATCCCTAACCAGTTTTTCAGTTCTTCCAACACTGTAAACTTGCTGCTGGTTATCTTCTTCTGTTTTGTTCAACCTTTCTCAGCATTAGAGCCTTTTGCTCTTCACAAAATGTGGCTGAAGTAGGATAATTTGAACCTAAATCAGTGGTTCTCAACCTTTTTAATGCTGTGTAACGACCAACCGGTCGTAAGTCGAGGACTAAACCAGTCGTAAGTTGAGGACTAAACCAGTCGTAAGTCAAGGACTACCCAACCGGTCGTAAGTCGAGGACTTTCCCTGCCCGGGAGCGCCACGCATGCGTGGTTCCGCCCCCTGCGCCGTCCGAGGCGTAGCTGGCAAGCGGCAGAGACGGAGCAGGCCAACCACCAGCTGGCCCAGCCCAAGGGAGGTAAGGCACCCACCGGAAAAGGGGGAAAAAATGGCGGACAAAAAAAATGGACAAAAAAATGGCGGACAGCCTTGCTTGGCGACCCCTGTGAAATGGTCGATCGACCCCAAATGGGGTCCCAACCCACAGGTTGAGAACCACTGACCTAAATATTTGTACCTTGAATGAGAACTCTGGGTTGATTTGCTTGATGATCTATTCGTTTTCTTGGATGTCCACAGTATCCTGACAAGTCTTCTCCAACACCTAACTTCAAGAATACTCTTAAAAGAGTTTTGTTACTACAGGTAGTCCTCAACTTACAACAGTTCATTTAGTGACCAAAGTTACAACAGCACTGAAAAAAGTGACTTATGACTGTTTTTCACACTTATGACCATATCCCCATGGTCACAAGATCAAAATTCAGACACTTGGCAAATGACTCATATTTATGACTGTCACAGTGTCCTGGGATCACGTGATCACCTTTTGTAAACTTCTGGCAATGGGGAAGCCAGATTCACTTAACAATTGCAATGATTCACTTAACAGAAATTTTGGGCTCAATTGTCATAAGTCGAGGACTACCTATATTCTTCCTATCCAACTTTTGGTTCCATGGAATACTGATATATGGAATACAATGACTTGCATGATTTTGATCTCTGTAGGTATAGACACACCGTGGCATTTAAAGATCTTTTCCAAGTATTTCATGGGGGTGCAAGTTGATGATACCAGTCACAGGAATATAATCTTTATTCCTTCCCAAAAGCTCTCCCCAAGAGCCATGTTTTCATACTGTGTCAAAAATTTAATAGGTGGGGTAATCTGAATATTTAAGGATAAGCTATTCCCTTGGGGGGGGGGAAGCAAGAGAAGAAGACTCAACAAGGACCCTGCAGGTAACATTCCTTCAGAGCTGGGACATTCAGAAAGTCTTTTCTTCTTGATCTTATCAGATAGATTCAATGCAGAGCAGATGACCTTGGAGATATCAGACCTGGGCTCTCTAGATCTGAAAGGTAACAACCAGGACCTCGAATTGTACCCAGAAGCTAACTGACACAGTGCCACTCTGATAATAGTTGTATTGTATGAGCGAGCCTATGTATGCCCATAGCTAACAAAGCCACTGCATGCTGAACCAGCTGAAGTTTCAAAACTTGAACAAATATCCTATCCTACTTTCCCAGGATTCACAAACTCAAATCAATTTCAGCTGTCATTTTAGCCATAAACATCCAACTCAAAATGCAAGTAAGCATTTTTATTATTATTATTCCAGGGACTGGGCAAATTCACTGCAATAGTTATGCAGTTGATTTTCCAGCTCAACGTCCCTTAATAAGGCTAGGTTACTTTAAACGATGCCATTAGGCTGCTATCTACAGATCAGTAAGTGCAGAGAAGTAACTTACTTTGTCCCTCTTACTGCCACAATGCAGGCTTGGATTTGAATCTGGATACATTCATTCCTCATTTTTTCCTCAGACATCCTCCTTTGCTTGTCACCATTCAGGTGTTTCCTTTCTATTCCTTCTATATTCCTCATCTCTTCCCCCCAAAAGGCAACTCATGGGAACAATTAATTCACACTTCCTCTCCCACAAGCAGCCCTTCCAATCACAAGTGCCTCTTTCTCAGTTGTCATTCCTAATAAGGTCACTCCACACCCACAATTCTAACCATCTGCACACCCTTTCATCAATTAACCATCCTTTCTGATTCCTCTCAGCACCACAGAAATTGTCCTCATCCAAGTCTGATAAGTGGCTGTCCAACCTGATCTTTCACTCCTTCAGAAAACCCAATCTATTATCCTCATCATCCTGACCTGACCTGGCTGACCTATCATGAGCTCTTTCACTAATTCCATCAATCAATCCATCACATTCTATTTTGAAGCCCAAACCAATTTATATCATCCATCTCTTTTCTTTAATTGCTAGTTCTGTTTCTCCACATCTCTGCTTTGGAAACAAAATTCTCATTACTCTTCAACATCTTGTTTCCAGGTCAGCACTTGCTTGCCTATAAGCTGTTTTTTGTAATGGGGTTCCTGTAAATTACTGCCCTAACAATTGCCAAATGTAATATACTTGACCAAGGCAGCCACAACCACCAGGAGAACTTTTCTTAGGTACTGGCATAGCCTCAGATGGATAACCCATTGGTGAATTCTCCATCCAATCATGCTGGAGAATGATATTCTTTCATGGCACAATGCTGCAAGTCTCAGATCTTAACAACTGACTGACCTTCTAGCTAATTTCATTCCTTTGCAGTCACCACTAAACTACAACTACCAGTCACTTTTGAGTTTTCCAAGATGAACCTGCTTTTCCCAGCTGAAAATAATCAAGGTAATCTTCACCTTCTTCAAACTCCTTCCTCAGCCTTGTTATTCTACTTCTGTGCTTGCTTTTCTTTTGACCTTTACTTCCTTCCATAAACACATTCCTAATTCTAATCTTAAGGGTATTTACAAAAGTACTTTCCCCATCATTTATTTTAATCCAAAATTATTTTCTCTACCAAATTCCCTCTCTTCCCCATGTCCCCATATTCTTGGGGAGGATGAGCACCCCCCCCCCCCCAAAAAAAATGTCAGGGGTGTATAAGAGTATATAACTCCAGCTGGGTCACCCAAGGTGTGAAGCTCATCTCAGCTGCCCAGCAAAAGCAAGTAGGCACTTATATCAGGAAGCAGTGATACAGGAAAAAGCTAATGACTGCTTCAGCAACAACAGCAAAGGTATTATTCATACTGCACTTGTGAGAAAGCAGTGGTAAACCACTGCTATATATTATTAAGAAAACCACATGGATAGATAAGATAAAGTGATTGACAATATAATGTCAGATGATAGTCTCGTCAGGTCAGATGACACTCAACATATTACTGGAAAAATGCTGAGCATCTTTTGGAGTTCTAGTAGAGTTTATGTTGCAGATACATTAAAGCCTTTGGGGTATCTAGTTGCTGATGTTATTGTGCAGGGAAGAAATCCAAAACTGTAGATAGAATTATACCCAGACTCAGTTTGAACTGGGTGGCCTGAAAATCTGAAAAATTAGATTAAATTACAGAGGGGAACATGGGAACATAAAAAGAATGAATATGGAAAAATTCATCTGCAGTGAAAAATGAAATAAATTGATCATGCATTGACATTTTAGGCATCTGCAAATTGAAATAGACTGCAATTGAATATTGTCAATCAGAATGTTCTCTATTTAGAACACAATAAAAACGAAGAAGGAATAGAGTTTCTTTCATAATCAGAATGATGTAACAGCCTGTTTTAACCTATTCTAATTCATATTTTATTCACATATTAATAAATCACTTAATTCATGTATCTTATTACTTAGTATATAGAAATGGCTATGATGTCTTCTATTTATTGGAAGAGCCTTGACTGTTAGTTAACCATGCTTGTTAGGCACAGATGATAGCAATAGATGAAAACCAGACCATCTGCCTTCTTACTTATGAATGCCTGCTCATTAAGGTAATTGATAAGACTCCGGTACTGAGTTACTTAGGAATGGCCAATGCAGCAATGCTGTTAAGAAGCTAAATGCCTTAGTGTACCTTCTAATCTCTACCTGAACTATGTTTCTGTACTATTGAGGATATAAGTATGACATTGTTTTTCATGATCAGTTAATTATAGTGATGTATATTGTTCAAAATTGTATATAATGGGGTCCATTCCAAGCATGGGTGTGCCCACTTTGAAACTTACGTCCAGGCAATCTTTCATTTGCAAATCAAATTCTTAATCCTTTCTACCTATCTAATGTGGTTATTGGGCTTGCACACTGAGTAAAAGGACCAAAGATTTCTGGAAGAACAAGAATGGATATAGAGATGATAGTACTTGGATGTAAAGTAATCAATGACCAAATAACTTAAAATTCACCTACAAGTCTTTAATATGATAGTTATTCTAGTGTATGCTCCAAACACTGTTGCAGCAAAAGAGGAGGTCAATGAATTCTGTGGTCAAATTCAGACATAGTCAAAAAGGTCAAAATACCACCTGTCGATGGAATGGCTCTGAAATTCCAAAGCTGAAAATAATAAGCAAAACATAATTGGTTAGTATGATCTAGGAAATAGAAATAAAAAGAATAATGATTTCTTCATAGATGACATGATCATCAAACAACCAAAGTGATATCTGGACATCACTAGATGAGCTAAATAGAAATCAAATTGACTACATCATTGCTAAAAGGAGATGGAGAAGCAAAATTGTAGTATCAAAGACATAGTCAAGTGCTGACTGTGGAACAAATAATGACCTCATTCAGGTGCAACCTGCAAGTTAAAGTAAAATGGAAGAACAAAGCCAACCAGTTCCCACAGTATGATCTTGAACATACAGCCACCGTTATGAAAGAGAACATCAGGAATCACTCTGAAGTTCTGAGCCTAATTTATAAGGAATTGGAGAAACTATGAAATGGAAATTGTTAAAAGATCAGTGTGGAAAAAAAGCTTGCCAAAGATCAAGAAATAGAAGAAACCAATGATGTCACAGGAGAAGATAAAAATTGCCACAAACAGAAGAAAAGTGAAAACCAAAGATGTCAAGCAAGAACTTAACAAAGAATTTCAGAGAGCTGATAGAAGAGACAAGAAACAATATTATACAATGCTTGAAAATGGAAACAGTGATAGAAAAATAAGACAAGCCTGTCAAAAGATTTATGAACTTAAAAGTAAGCTCCCACCTTGAAAAAGTATGCTAAAGGATACTGATAAACAGATATTAACAGATTCAAGAAAGATCAGACAAGATGGAAGGAGAATACTGACATTCTGAATAGTAGAGATGTCAACATTCAAGATATCTTACAAGACATTTCTTAGGAATCTCTAGTAGTAGATGTTGAACTCCCATCAACATTCTGGGTATTACCAAATTTGACGGCTACAGGAACTGATAGAATATCTATAGAAATATGGCAGGTAATAAAAGAGGAAGCAGTAAAGTTTCTAATCAAGCTATGCCAACAAACCAAGAATGACCCAGCAGTTAACAGATTGGAAATGATCATTCTATATATTAATACCAAAGAAAAGACTTAAAGTATAGTATGCAAATTAATATTCTTAATTTCACATGCTAGCACAATCATGCACAAGATCATCCAATGCAGATTAGAGCACTACATGGAAAGGAAGATGCCAAATGTGCCAGCTGGTTTTAGAAAACACCATGGAGCAAAATATATTATTGATGATGCATGGTGAATAATAAAGAAAGCAAAAGATTACCAAAACCAAGTCAATATGTGCTTCATTGGCTGCAGAAAGGCCTTAATGATGTTATCCATGTCAATAGCAAGCAACAATCCCAGAAATTCTCAGTATCCCCATATTAAAAGTATACAAAGTTTATTCTGTAGGATGCCACAGAATAAACAGAAGATAGCAAAATAGAATGGTTCCAAATTTGCAAAGGAATGAGACAAGGTTGAATATGTTCTCCTTGTTTATTCGACCTGTATGCTGAATATATATTGAGGGTTGCAAGATTAGAAGACGAGTGTGGTTTAAAATTGGAAGAAGAAATATTTATTTATTTATTTATTTATTAAATCTGTATACCACCTGACTTCTAGGGACATCAATACTTTGCACTATGCTATGCTATGATACTACTCTGATAGCTGAAAACACAAGTGATCTGCAAAATCTAGTAATGAAGTCAAGGAACACAAGGTAAACATTTAATATAAAGATTAAATAAGTAAGATTAAATATAAAGGAGACCAAACTGGCTTCTTTTCCATGTTGGGGAAAAGGTTTATTTGTCAACTAAATATCTACGCCTCAAGTTGCCCAGCAAGAAATTGGGACCAAAGTTCTTGGGGCCTTTCCCCATAGTAAGGATCATCAACCCAGTCACAGTAGAGCTAAAACTCCCTAAACTCTTAGGGAAAATTCACCCAGTTTTCCATTGTAGCTTGTTGAAACCATATCGGGGTTCCACGTTAAGACCTCCTCCAAAAAAGACACCTGGGCCCCTCGTGGTTGCGGGACAGACCCACTATGAAGTAAAGCGTATTCTTGACTCTAGAATTTTTAGAGAGAAATTGCAGTATCTAGTACAATGGAAGGGATACCCGTTATCCGAAGCCACCTGGGTGAAATCCAGTGAAGTAAAGGCTAATAGATTGGTCAAAAGGTTTCATGTGAAACACCCCAACAAACCGAAAGATAATCCTTAACATATGCTTTGGTTTGCTTTACAGGATCTGTCTTTTTTTGTAAGGGGGGCCGGATGTCAACACTGCAAATACTGTATATTCTTGCTTTGACAATATGCAGAACTGTCTGGTATTTTTATAGTTAAACCAGGCAACAGGGAAAAAGGGAGGAGAATAAGGATAGCCCGGGAAAAAGAAACTGGAAGTAAATCACATCTTCCAAGTTGATTGGAAGATGTGAACCATGACCCCAAAATAAGGGAGGGGGGGGAATGCTTAGAATGTATATGCGTAACGGAAAAGAAGCCAGACCTAAGCATTTCCACCATGCTGTACTGAGGTCTCTGTAACCTTAATAAATGCTTTTAGGAAAAAATATGCCTGAAAGTCCTTTTAAGTGTTTCATTAATCAGACATATGACATCGACAGCAAGCACAACAGCCACCCTTAGAATTGACAGTAAAGTTCCTGAAGTGGTAGATAGCTTTGACCTTTTAGGATCAATTTCAATAGTAAAGGAAACAGCAATAAAAAATATGGCATACATTGTGGAGTAGCAATCAAGGCCTTGGAAAAAAATATTCAAATGCCATAACACATCTATACTTACCAAGATCAAAACTGAGTAGGCATTAGTCTTCCTTGTGGGACTATAGAAGGAAAAACAGAGCTTGTACTTTACTTTGTATTGGTTCTTATTTTTGTTCTTAAAACTCAATAAAAATATATAAATGTACTGTAAAAGACAAGTTAAACAATTATACCTTTGAACTTTAGCATTGGAGAGTACTATGGATAGCTAAAAAAATAAACAAATGGAACGTAAAACAAATCCCTCCACAGGTCTGACCTAAGACACAGATGAGTTTTGCGTTTTGGACACAGGTGAAGAAGACCCAGTCCCATTAAGTCCATAATGCTGAGAAAGATGGAAGAAAAGAAAATGATTAATAGCAAACTGGATCCACTCAGTTATAGCAACAACGGATGCTTTCCAGAGAAGAAAACACAAATACAAATACTGTACTTCACTTATAGGTAGGTTGTGAAGTATTAAAAGGATGTATTGCAAACAGGGTAATCTACAGATTAAGGACAGGTAACTATTTTGTAGTCAAGCCCGTGATGTAGTATTGTAATGGTATCATCAGATATTTTTGGCAGTTTCCCTCCATTTGGAAAGCCTAACTTTTTAAAAAGATTTTAGGCAAAAGCATTAAGGCCTGAAACTCATATGAATAATGTGCTATCCAAAATTGAATATATATACTCAGCCTTGGCTCAGCAGATGTTTTATCAGAACATAAAATGCTCTTAAAAGAAACAGATCTGGACCAATAGCAGCTACATATCTTGCTAGTTCTTAATACATGGCTGATGAACCAGTTCCAAATATCAGTCAAAGTACTGCTGCTTATTTATGTTTTAAAGATCTAAATCGGTTTCTCTATCTCTCCTTCCCCCTCACCCTATACTTGGAAATGATATAGTTAAAACTTATAGTTAAACTTCCTTTAAATGCACTGAGATCTCAGTATTTTTTTTGGAGGGGGGAGAAATCTTGCATGAACCTAGCCAAAGAATGAAAACATCCTGAATGATTTCCTATCTTCTCACCTTGCAAGTCAACAGAAAAGAGGTCAAAGTTGGAGGTCAAAGTTGAAAGGATGAACTCAGATATGTGTATAAGACTAGTACCTCCATATTTTGAACAAGTAATCTCTTTTGACTAGATTACTGCAGTGCACTCTATGTGGGGCTACTCTTGAAAACTGTCCATAAATTGCAACTGGTTCTGAATGTCACAGGTTGATTATTCAGTGGAAAAGCTACACATGACCTCATAACAACAATTGTGAAAATGCTGCACTGGGTTTCTTGAGAGCTACTGTGCCCAATTTAAGGCAATAACAACAGTCTACAAAGCCTTACAGGTATTTAAAAGACTGTCTTCCCAATACTATTAATTCACACATTAAAATTAGCTTGGGGCAACTGCTTAGGTTTTCATTTGTGAGTGTGGAGGCCAGATAGGTCTTTCTGATTAACAGTATTCTAATTATGGTACTCTTCAAGTATTAAAGACATGATTACTTACTCTGGACCAATCTGCCTTCATTTTGTCTATTCTTTTTCTTTTCGATTTTTTTTAACTGATATGTTTATTTGGGGCATTTATTGTTTATAAGTGTTATAATTTTACTGTTTTTCAATGTTTTAAATACTTTTTTAATAAAAAATGTTCTCTTGTAAACAATTCTTCCTGGAGAAAAATAAATGCTCCCCCCCACCCAATTATGTATAAATCAGTGATGGGCAGTGGCATTTTCTGCTGCTTGATACTTTGTCATGATTGTGCTCAGAAAAAGGTTCTGCAAAAGAAAATAGCTGAGATGTTGTTCCGGTCCTGCTGCCAGTTAGACCCAACTATGGTCATTTTTCCTTGTTTTGTCCTTCTAGCAAAATAACTGCAATGTCTCCTACAAATGCAGCAATTCCCCCCCCCCCCAAAAAAAAGAGAGTAGTTTTGGATTCAACCTTAAGGCTGAGAAGGACTGTAAAAGCCTTGCCCTGTTGTGCCATTGCTTTATGCTGGGATCTCTCCAGGGAATCTTGCCTGATGCTGTACAAGATGCCCTTTGCACACTGGGCAAACAAATCCTTTTAAAAGAAATATTTGTTGTCATTCAAAAGATTTGTTTCTTTTGGCAACTGATTTTTTGAATTGTGTGTGTGTGTGTGTGTGTGCTATTTTGATTGGTCCTGCTCAGCCAGCTAAGACCTTTGAAATGCCTATTATTGTTCTTTCAATCAGTTTTCTTCTTCTTCTAGATGTAATTGCCTAAGTTACCTTGTCATTATAAAACTCGCTCTGAAAATTTCCCAGAGCAAAAAGCAAAGATTCTTTCTGTCTTATACAGAAATCATAAATAGGCTTACCCACTTAGGATTGCTTCTGGAAGAGAACATGTCCTGGCCTGTCAACTGAAATCTCAGGGGACATGGCTTGATGGAAAAGGAACAGAAGAACCTTTCTGAAGTGGATCCCTTGCCTTACTTCCAACTCAGGGGTTGAATTCTTATGGGGGGTTATTAGGTCCAAATATGCCAAAATGGCTTATGGCCTATAGAAGCATACACCGTAGTAAACAGTATGGTGCTATAATGAAAGGGTTGGTTTGACATATTGCAGATGGAAGGACCCAAACTGTTGCCTCCTTTCTTCCAAATGGTTTGTCAGAGCAAAAAGACAGGTGAAAATATAATATTTTCATAGGTTACAGTTCTTAAACAGGGTTCCCGTTCATCTTTAACAAATGCCGTTCTTTCCAGCACAATTGGCGTTTTTTTTTTTTTTATTATTATTATTATTATTTCAGAAGTAGCCGTTCTGACTTTTTATCCCTGCAAGACGCGTGGCTACTTTTGCTTGCATTTGCTCCACGCGTTTCTCTGGAAATTGATCCAACGTGTGAGCATGTTTTCCTAAGGTGTTCTTCTTTCTCCCTGGCCATTCCTCCCGCACTTGATGCCCTCACCCCGCAGAATAAATAGGAAAAAAAAACAAACTATGCATAAGCATCTTTCTGCCGCCCCCCCCCCCCCCCCTCTCATTTTACTGGACAAACCCTGGCTGGTTGGCTGGCGAAGCCGTTGATTCATTCCATTTCAGCGGCCAAGGACTCTGCTCGGAAAGGCTTCAAGCCAGGATGCTGGGCGAGATCGCCCGCCCGCCCACGACCGAACGCGCGTGGGTCTCCTAGCCGGGATGAGGAAAGGGGAGGGCGGGGAGAAGGCTGTGGCTCCGCGAGCATCAAACAGACAGGCGGCGGCGGCCAATCAGCGCCGCTTTCCCGAGCTGCGGAAAGCAAAAGCGACCCAGCCGCTTAGGAGCTTTTGCTTTGGAGGTAACCCCGAGCTTTGGACTCCTGCGCGCCTCTCGGTCGCGCTCTCTCCCCGGACTGGGAGCAGCTGCGCGCAGGGGGGATACAAGTCTCCTTCTCTTTCCTCACCCCCTCCGTTTCTCTCTTTTTTTCCCTTCGCTTCTCTTATGGCCCTTAAAGTTCCCCGTCACCAGTTAGGGCACGCCAGCTAAGGTAAGGCTTTGAAATGAAACGACCCTTCCCCCCTTCAACAACCCCCCCACCCCCCCGAATGTATCGACGCTTTTCTCCCCGCGGCGGGGCAAATTGGGAGGCTGCCGTTGTAACACAGTCCTTGCAATGCCAGAGAGCAGCTCTTTTTTT
>NW_015386405.1:854301-869673 GCF_001527695.2 Protobothrops mucrosquamatus | reverse complement strand
TGCCTTTTCGCCCGACGGCTGCTGAGAGCCTTACCCTGCTCTTTGCGACTTCCCTCGGTTGCGGTGGTTTTGCTTAGCCCAGAACGTTTTTAGTGCCAGCTTACCGGTTAAAAAAAAAAAAAAAGGAAGGAAGGGGAACATCCTCGCCCGGGTGCTGGGTTGCGCGTGCATGCATACACACATACATGAGGTTGCGCGTGCATGCATACACCCATACACACATACATGAATGTCAGCGGCAAACCTTGGTGCGGCTCCTCATCCTGTGCGGGGGGGGGGGTCGTAGACCCCATGAAGTGGGGATCTCAAGTCAGATCCGATAAGGATAAAGAGGACGCAGGTGTGGAGTTGCCGCTGGGAAAGCGGCGGTTTGCCCGGTCCGTGCGTGGAAACGCAGCCTCCTTGAGTCCCCATTGATCTGGCTTTGCCGGGTGCTGAGTTTCTCCCCCCCCCCCCGCGCGCCCTTAAAAAAAAAATGCAGCGAAGGGGGATGGCTGCCGGGAGCGCCTTCTTCCTTCCAAACTTTCTATGCCTTTTACTTCTCCCGGATAGAGAAGGGCATTGGAAAGGAAATGGGATGCAGTTAGAAGCCTGCCCCATTTTTTGCCACAGGAAAAAGATGATACGTGCAAAGACTGGGAGGGGGAACTGTGAGGGGTTGCGGAAATAATCTGAAGGCTCCGGAGAGAGAGACCCAGAGGCAAGCAAGGATGTCCGGCAATCTTTTTTGCTCCTGATACCCGTCTCAGTTGAGTGTTTTGGCCTGGAAAAGGGGCCAGCTGTGCTCTTTCTAAATCGCCAGTCTTAACGAAGCGCCGTACATACTGGAAGGATTTTGATATGTGTATAAAATTTCAATTTATTCCACACATGAAGGCGTTGAACGGGGATTTGCCGTGAACAGCAACAGAGTACTATGTTCATTTTCCTAATTTGTATGCGAAATCATAAAGTGGTGATGCTCTCAGGTGATGATATTTCTTCCCCTGCATTTCAAAGAAAGCCAAATGGTTACAGTTTAATGAAGAATGGACTGGGTTCAAGCTAACTAAATTTAAACATATTTAAGTTCCACTGAGTTCAATGAATGACATTCAAGCATCTACTTTTCTCTTTCTAAGTATTGGAAGGTAACAGGGCTTAACTTTGTTGGATTGTATCTTCAAATTAAAAATGATTGCTAGGTAATAAATTTTCTTTAATTTTAATAAAGTTACTGTCTTAAATTCAGTTACTAGTCAGAGCCCTGTACAAGGTGTAAACATGATTGAATAGACATTCTATTCACTTTTAGAAAGCTTTTGCTATATATTTAGAAATCTGTCTCAAGGCTGGATCTATCAGCACTGTGTTGCAAAGATCTGTCTAGATTCCTTCCCTCCCTCCCTCTTTACAAGAGATATGGGAAGTGATTGCTAGTAATAATGTTGCAGGTATAGATGTTACTCTGTTGGTGATACTCAGTGCCATTTCCTCAATATTCTTCTTCCTGTTTGTCACCTATACACCAACACAACTGTGCCAGTATAAGTTCTATTTAGTATATTAGTGCTGGCATTAAAGGTCCTGGCAAGATTTTTTCTTGGAGGTGTAAGCCATTGCATAGTTACCTGAAGTTGCACTGAAGTCAGTTAGATTTGCTTAGAAGTAAAACAAAATGTATTGTGTGGTGAAGCAAGATGCAATAAGAACCTGATTATCTCTTATTTGAACTTGAAAATATGAATTACTACCAAAACACACACACACACACACACACATGAATCATTTTCACAGCTGGTCATTCCTTTTTTTTATTTTGAAAGCCCATTAGTTTTCTGTAGTTGTAACAAACTATTAATAATGTTTGTAAACATAAACAATGTGTGTGTGCATGGGAAAACATTTTAAATATTTAGTTTTGTTGTAAACTTTTCAGTGTCCTTCCATAAAGATCTGGCAAAGTTGGTAGACTTGAATATCATTGATTTTTTTTTTTTAGTAATGATAATGGTGGATATCTTAAGACCACAAAATGATCTTTCGTTACATTAATATTTGGTTTAACATCAGTCCTTGAATCATTTTGTTTTGCTATTTTTTAAAATTATTTCTACCCAACCTTTTGTCTGTATACTTTTAGGAGGACTAACAGTGTAAAATATTGTTTAAAAAATCCTTTAAAAAATAAAAAGGACATACAGCAATACCATCAGCATGATATCATCAAGCTACATACTCCTAAAACCTTTCAATTGCTCATTGTATTTCCAAAGGCAGATATTAAGCAAACCAGTATTCTAAAATTGGGTGCCATGACTAAAAAGGTCTCTTCTGTTGTGCATCACTGGAGAATACGAGACAGTAGATTAATGGAGTGGCTGGTTGTAATTGAGAAGGCTATCCTTGAGTGAACTTTCACTTAGATAGAAGTTAAGGTATAACTCTGGAATTGTCTTCTCCATGTTTGTTGAACAAATGACCATTTTCAGCTCTTAGATGATTATCACTTTGTAAAGATGACATGAAACTTACTATTGGTGATTGGAATTGTCAAAAATGTTGATGTAAATCATAACATTGTTGAAGATGAATCGAAAAGATGGTGAAATTATGGTGAATAACTGAATAAACTTACACAAATGTTACTTTACAATGCACAAAACTTTAGGAAAATCAAAAGATTCCTACTTTTACTTCATTAATAATAAAGTGCAACATCTGCTTATATTAATAAATTGTAATGGGGAATATATAAAGGTTCACTTATTTATTTAATCACATTTGTATAGCTACCCATCACACATAGTGACTGGGTGGTATGCATAATAAGTATGTAAAATTGTTAAAAAATAATCAATTTGGATTAAAATTAAAAACAAGATAAAAGATAAAAATGGCAAAAAAGTGCCTTCCATTAATCATCATTCAGTCATCTCACATTTTGCAAGTTAAGATTTGTATACTCATCTGGATTGCTGTGAAATCAGAGAGGCAAGCAAATAAGTCAACTGCACAATTATTAAACTGAGATGTAGTCTCTCTACCACTTCTAGGTTTTAACTCATTTCATCGAGGTATGTGAGAAGATAATCTCAATTTAGAAGTGAAAGAGGTTGGAAAAAAATCTCTTCACTTCAAACTCCATATTCACTGGCTCTTTGATTAAGTCATTGTATATTGCTTTTGAATATTAAACAGAGATAAGTTAATTGGATATCACTGAGTTAAGTTGGACTGGTAGTTGACAATTTGAATAAATCCTATGTATCTCAACCTGCTCCTAATGAAATTTTTTCCAAGGATGTTCATTTGGTTTCCTTAATCCAACTATTTCATCCATTGTCTTCCCCTTTTACTTTTCACAACCTTGCCAAGCACTGTCATTCATTCATTCATTCATTCATTCATTCATTCATTCATTCATTCATTCATTTTATCCAAAGTACATGAGTCTTTGCTTGCACCAAGGAAAGTTGGCTTGTTGATCATAGTCATCATGGTTTCATCAAGGTGGTAGGAGATTCCCATTTTAATTACTGGGAAAGATCGCTCATCCCAAGAGTTTAATGGAAAGAGGTGAGCATTGAGAAGAGAGAGTAGAACCCACCCACATGCATTCATATATGCATATATGTGTGTGTATAAATGTGAGGTTCAGGTAGTTGTTAGGCTGAGTAAATAGTTTTATAGTATTATAAATAGTTTTGTAGTATTCATTTAATAAATGAATAGGGTTTTTTTTAGTATTCAGCAAATAAAGTTGTATAGTATTAATTTCAGTGACACATATACAGAGCATTTGAAAACACCCTTTGCTTGCATTCCTTTCATTAGAGTAATTGAGGGCCCTTTTGTTGTTCTTATCTCCATGTGTGGAGGAGAGAATTGGTTGTTATTCCCTTTGGATTACCCAGGTTTTTTGGATTTTATTTTATTTTTTTGTATACCGTAAGTTAAGTCACTCAAGAGTTGTTGGAATTGGGTTCCTAGAAAATTTAAATATAAATAAAGTTGTCACAGCTGTTTCAACTGATCCAGAAGTAAACCAGCCAAGCTCTGTAACATTGCTGACCTTGTGGGAACACCATGTTTTGAAACTACATTCAGTTTGATGCATAATCCTCATGTGGAAATGTTCTTGGTCTGGCAATTCAGATGAGTTACTGAAAATGAGTGTTGAACAAAGTGAGATATGGCTAATCATAGTATCTGTCAAGTAAGCCTGGCTAAAAATAAGGGGAAAAAACCCAATCATTCTCCAGATCTGTGATTGATTGATTGATTGATTGATTGCTGGATTCTATGATTTGTATACCACACATTTCTAAGTGATTGTTGATGGTGTTTGGAATTGTAGCCTGTCTGGTCAGCAAGTGTGGAAGAGTTAATGTTTTTCTAAAATAAATGCCCATTTTCTTTTAATGCTAAACTATTTTAAGAAGTGGGTAGCAGTGTTTTTTTACTTTTTGGGTGGAAGTGAAAAATATGTGCTTGCTTATACAGTATGTGTGTGATCAAGCATATATAGGTAAGTATGAGGAATTCTAATATACACTGAAAATACTTTTCATAGATTGTTCAATGGCAAGAGAAAATTTGCTTGACTGGAATACAACATTTTTAAACATTGATATATAGCATTAGCAACTCGAATTGCTGACTCTTCCAAGTATAAAACCATAACTTACAAGGAGAAAAATAAATTTCAAGCATGTGAGCAGCTCTACAGCAAGATACATATTGGCCAGCTTATTCAACAGAAACATTTATAGTCATGAGAGAAAATAACATTCATGTATAGCTGTACAGGTGTAAACTCTGAAGTATGTGTATCATTATGTTCTTTGGAGCTTACTGTATAGTAGGCTGTTTAAGTTACAGCCTAATACGGATTACAATTGCAGTCCACTTCATGTTTATTTAGCTGTAAGTCTACAAAATAGAGTAAAACTTGCTTCCAGTTCAGCAAAGAAGAGGGAGTCAAGCTATTCTCCAAAGCGCCTGAGGGCAGGACAAGAAGCAACGGATGGAAACTAATCAAGGAGAGAAGCAACCTAGAACTAAGGAGAAACTTCCTGACAGTTAGAACAATTAACCAATGGAACAACCTGCCTCCAGAAGTGGTGAATGCTCCAACACTGGAAGTTTTTAAGAAGAGACTGGACAGCCATGTGTCCGAAATGGGGTAGGGTTTCCTGCCTGAGCAGGGGGTTGGACTCGATGATCTCCAAGGTCCCTTCCAACTTTTATTATTATTATTATTATTATTATTATTATTATTATTATTATTATTATTATTATTATTATTATTATTATTATTATTATTATTATTATTAACCATAGGATTATCCTGCAAATCTCTGAGGCTGTCCTTTTAGATTTCACACACACATACATACACACACACAGACAGAGAAAAAAAACCCCACACATTCAACTGTGCAACAGTATATGATATGTGCAAGTCACAACACAACATCGATCTGCTATATCAGTGTACTAACATGACATGATTATGTAGATCAGGGATCTTCAAACTTGACCCTTTTATGACTTGTGGACTTCAACTCCCAGAATTCCTCAGCCAGCGTGCCTGGCTGAGGAATTCTGGGAATTGAAGTCCACAAGTCATAAAAGGGCCGAGTTTGAAGACCCCCTGATGTAGATACTTGGTGAGACAGGCTTGCTTTGTTTATTAGAGTTTCTGGGATTCATTTGGATGCTTTCAGTTTATACAGCAAACACTCCAGGTCCAAATTTAAGAATTTTGTAATAGCTACTGTGAGGCAGAATGAAGAAACTGCATTTTGTCATTAGACTTGTGTTAATGGAATTATTTAGTCTCATTAACTGTTCACTATTTTGGTTAGTAGAAAGAATTTGGGGGATTATTTTGTTAGTTTTAGGCAGGTACATGTAATTTTGGGGTGACCCCACCTCACAATTCTTGCTGTATTCAGGACTCAAAATGTCTTGGTTTACTTCTAGTTAAAATAGATTCCCTCCCTCCCTCCCTCCCTCCCTTCCTTCAGATTCAAGGAAGCTTACAACAATAATAGCTGTATTACATTTATCTGGGTCCAGTATACATTTGTTTAA
The DNA here is from genome assembly GCF_001527695.2 of Protobothrops mucrosquamatus. Taxonomy (NCBI): domain Eukaryota; kingdom Metazoa; phylum Chordata; class Lepidosauria; order Squamata; family Viperidae; genus Protobothrops; species Protobothrops mucrosquamatus. The sequence goes on along the minus strand of NW_015386405.1, from coordinate 863,592 downwards.
TAACTGTGGGAACCTCCACTTGATACATTCTCCACTTTTTGCAGGAAAAACATTGTAAGTAGGAGATGATGTTGCAAGGAAACAATGACTTGTACTATTTGGTTTGAGGATTAGGTACAACTAAGTTTTGGTTAATATTTTGATAGAGTGTATGCACATCTGATCCTTTTCATGTTATTAGTCATCTAGAATACTGTGTTGGTCTAGGAGTGGGCAGATCTAGTTTTATTCCAACTTGAATCAAAGGAGTGAGTTTGTGCTAATTAAAGTTTCTTACAAAGTTGTTGTAAAAAGAGGTAATACTATATGTGCCATTTTTACTTCTCAATAAAGGGTTGAATGAATGAACAAACGAATGAAGTGCGGGCCTAGAAACCAGGAGAATGAGTTCTAGACTTGCCTTTGGCATGAAAAGCTAGCTGGGTGATTTTTGGCCAGTGACTCTCAACACAACTTGGTTTGCAAAATTGTGGAGAAAATGAGATGAGGAAGGAGTGTTGGCATGTTTGCCATTTTGAGTTGTACATGAAAAAAAGGGATAAAAAAATAAACATGAATAAATAACTGCGGAGTCAGTGTTTTAAAAACTGGAGTTGGTTTTGGTGAAGAGAAAGTATGAGGACCAACATGTGATAACATGACATCCATACTCCTCCCTCCCTTATTTTGCTTTAAAGGCTTCACCCTTCAAGAAGTCAGCTTTTAAAGAAAAAATCTAACTAAAGCTAGAAGTGTGGTGGCAGTGGTAGAAAATGTGAGAATAAAAAAATTGTATGCTAGAAGAGCTAAAGAGCAGCGATGGAGAGTGATAAGGTGGACAAGGCAGCTCAAATCAGGTGAATCTGTCCAAATGGCTCTGCAAATCCAACTGGTCCAGGCATTAGCAAAATTAAGAGTCATGGAGGAGAATTTCATTAGAGTCAAGGAGTTTGGGAAAGTTCTGAACCAGAGGCCAAGTGCTAACAGACTTAAGGGGCCCAGGTTTGGCAAGTAATGTAAACTCAGATGTTGGTCCCTTCAGAGCCTACGTTTGAAAAGTTGAAGCCAAGCCAGAGGGAGACCAGAGCAGCAATCACCACCACCAGTCACCTGGAAGGCCAGAAGCTTCTGTAACCTTCAAGAAACAGAGCAGTGACATAGAAGTGACCTTGGAGCACCATGGATTGGGGAAAGTCCAGGAGCAAGAAAAGTTAAGGAACAAAAGCAACAAAGAGAGAAATAGCAAGTACAGAATTAGAAATAAAGTAGAACAAAAGATAAAATTAGAAACATTATAAAACAATAGTATAATTCTAGACAGTACTTTTTTTGTTAAAAAAAAAAAAAGGTACTGGAACTCACACATGTCATACAACCCGCCTTGCCTACCCTGCAAGGTTCCATCCAAAAAAGGTGCCGGAACTCCGTTCTGGGCGTTCTATGAGAAAAAAAGGCCCTGATTCTAGAAGTAACTCTTTGGTTTGTAAACAAATCTTTATTAATAGTGAAAATCCCAAGGCAATCATATGCATCTCTGTCTTGACTGGTGCTGTATCACAAAACAGACCTATAACAGAGAGAATATTTTTTTCCTTTGGTAGGACAGTATTTAATAGATATTCTTCTATATTTCTTGGGATTTCCCCAGGTGGATTGGAGCCTCTTTTATAATGAATGGCCTTGTTTCACAGCTAAGATAATTAGCACAGAACCTTCTGAATCCAGCCATAGAATGCTAACTAAATGAAACCTCTTCACTGTAGAATCTTGGTAATGTATTTGAATGGCATGTATTTGGTGCAGATAATAGAGGAAAACTACTATATTCATAATCCCTTCTACAGGCATTCTGCCTAATAGAAGCAATTCTGATCCTCCAAACAATTTTTATATTCATAAACAAAGCATTCACCTGTTTTTCTGTACCATGTTGATTTTCGAACCTGATCAAAGCCTGGTCTTGATATAGTGAAAACAATATTATTGGATAAATTTGATAAATCTAGTCTACTCAACTTTGTTTTCTTCTGATGACTGCTTTTGCTGGATCAGAATGTGAAGGACAGAACAGAAATAAGTACCATCTCAATCAACGCTAGAGTCAAACTACTACTTACATGAATGGTGATTTGTGTTCTGTTACCCAGACTTTCTAGGAGAACATGTAATAGGAAAAATAGATTGCTTTGTTTGAGCTGAAACATTATCCATTAACAAAGCTAATGGGATTTATTAAGCAAGGAACTAAAGGGTGTAATGGGACTGCTGAGATAAGGAGCTGCATTTCCCAAGAGCTCCTGACATGACCTGTGATTGACCTTGAATAGCTTTGCGGTTCATGAAAAAGAAAAAAGGAAGAGGAGAGTTAGAAAAAGAGAGAAATTTGGGCAGCTCAGAGAGAGATTTGGTTACCACTTTGTTTTGAGATGTGGAATGAAAGATGACCATTAGCAGATTGAAATTAAGAGGATGGTTCTGGGAAATTGTTAGGGAAACTCATGGCACAATGTACTACTTTCTGCAAAACTGCTACTGAGATAACGAGTATTGCAACCTGATTTAGACATTTATTTATTTGGTTGTTGCAGTAATACATTTCCATTATTATGTGATACTGCCCTTCTCTCTGACCTAGCCTATTAACTACTTGTTCTTACATTAGTAGCACTGTAATTGCAGAGATAAGGCAGTCAGAGGTGCTTATACTTCCCTACCTTTAGTATTGTCCATTGTCCTACTTCGCCCTCCAGTAATTTATGCTCACACTAATTGGAAGTTAAGATGAAATGTAGAAATTGTTACTGGTGATTAAGGATTTCCAGATATGAAAAAATGAAAAAAGTAGCAACAAGATATAGTATACAAAAGAGTTGAAAGCTGTATTTATTAACTGAATTTCGGGAAAGTATAAAGGAAAAAGAAAATGTCTGAATTTATTCTAGGTACCAGAAAAATATTAATGCTGTCTGAATCTTTGAAAGAGCTGCTTTGCATGGGACATTAAAGCAGAGATGCAATTTGCAATATTTCTGCACTTGCTTCAAAAACTGCAACTCGCTGTTGCAAAGTGGGTGTTCTTTTCCACCCAGTAGTAGGCTTGAACTATTCTTTCCTTTTTGTTTTAAGGCTTTGTTACATGGGATCCCATACCATTAAGTGGCTTTGCAGATAGAACTGACATTTAGGAAATGCTATCTCACTATATAAGTTTGAAAATTGCTGCTAGCTAAATAAAAATAACATGCAAAAACGTCTGACTTGTTATTCTCTTGAGGTAAGCAATATTATTCAAGGTACAGAAAAGGAGTAAGAAATGTTAAGCCAAAAAAAAAAACAAAAAAAAACCTAAAAACAAAAAAACCCTAAATGGATGAGATGAGAGAAAATAGAAAAAAAAGAAATGTGGCTAAAAATGATGCATTCCAAAATCATTCACTATACTTTGTATACTGTACCTTTCTATTCATGTAAGCCATTCTTGCATTCCCCACATTCTGTTTCATACGGAAGATCTCATTAGCTTCATTCAATTACAGCAGGGGTAGTCAACCTTGGCTCTTTTATGACTCGTGGACTTCAACTCCCAGAATTCCTGAGCCAGCTTAGCTGGCTCAGGAATTCTGGGAGTTGAAGTCCACGAGTCATAAAAGAGCCAAGGTTGACTACCCCTGAATTACAGTGTTCTTGGATTTCTCCTTCCTTTGGATCCATTTATTCTGCCTTCATATATTTGTTTTGTTAATTGATTTTAATTTTCTCTGTATAATAAAACTATACTTATTCCATATTGTTTGCTGACTTTTCCATTCTATCCATGATCATCTAGCACAGTGGCTTCCAACCTTTTCTGTACCCCGCACCCCTAGAACGCTTCTCATATATTCTCGCACCCCTTACAAAAGTTCAAAATAACGGCAACGAATTATGCATATACATTATAATTTTGCAAACCCAAGTTTTCGCACCCCTTGGAATATTGTCTCACACCCCTGGTTGGGAACCCCTGATCTAGTATCTATATATTCTTGATCTGTTCTTTTTTTAATTCCTTTATCATAGAAACTGTTTCAATTACATTCAGTGTACTTTTCTGCTTCTCCTGACATACTCATCTCTCATTTCCATATAACAAAGTGCACAAAAGTATAGCCATTTCTGCTTCTTTCAACAATTCCTATCAAGAGACCACATTTTATCAACTTTTGCTTCTCTTAGTTGCTTAGTAATTATTCCAAAAAGTTAAGCAAATTAATCTACTTGCTTTATTTTTTCACTATTTGTAACTTGGAATGTTCATTTTATTCTGTCAAACACTAGTGCTCAAATCCATATTCCTTTTTTAAAAATAATTTTTAATGACAGTGTTTTTCAACAGTTAAAAACAGTACAAATTTCAAATTAAATAAAAAGAAAGAAAAGTAATATGTGAAAAAGAAATATTGAAAAAGAAATAGGAAAAAAAAAGATTTTAAAGAAGAGACTTCCAATCTGGTTCGAATTGGTTATGGATACATTTATATTTTACCAGCCCTCTCTCTCTTTCTAAAGTTATATCATAATTTCCTTCTTCCTAACAGCTGTTCTTTCTAATATTCAAACGCATAAATCACAAGTTTTTCTCTTTTTAGCAAAAAGACCGTAAGAGGTTTCCAGTGACGAATAAATACAGCTATTTTTCTGTAATCATACAAGTCCATTTTGCCATCCCTGTTAGTTCTGTAATCTTCACCATCCAGTCCTCAAATATGTCCTTTCCATTTTTGCACATCTGACAATCTTGCAGCAGAAATCTTGTATAAAAATAATTTTACTTTTTTCTAGTTGATTATTCATAATCCCAGCAAAAAAGTTCTGGTTTCAATCGAATAACTGATCTTTAAAATTCTTTGTATTTGTATTTGAACCCAAAAGAATTTGCCTTTTTTACAAGTCTACCAGACATAATAAAATAACTTTTCATGTCCACATTTCCAACATAAATTTGAAATACATTTATACATCCTAGTAATTTTTTCTGGAATCATACATTAATGGAACATCAATTTATAAAGATTCTCTTTTAATTTATAACATAATGTACATCTTAGTCCTTTTAACCAGGCATTCTCAAATCTAAATTCCTTTTTGCATTGTGCAGTGCAATATTAATTGCAAATTATTTGGATTCTCAGCCAACAATACAATTTATCTGCATATAAAATATATGTATGTGCACATTCCCAAATAACTTGGGATCACGTGTACACTTATCCAGAAATAAATTAAATAATTAATTATATGTCTTTGATCAAGAGTCTAGTCATAGAACTTTGATCAAGAGTCTAGTCATAGAACACATCCTTGTTTACACTCCCTATTTAACTGTTTTTCTATTATTTATTCACATGCATTCTTTACTGTGACATAGACTGATATAATCATACTCAACACACTGAAGCCTATTTACATTATCATGCATTTTGCTTAAATTAAGAAATGCATAATAAATAATTTACTTTCTCAAACTTCATAGATTTCTCAGTGACATACCTTACTAGCAACAATCTGGTTTCTTTTTTCTGTTGCTTAATATAAAGCTACATTGGACTTCCCAAAGTCTGTGCATTGTCACCTTTCATTATCTTCCATTCAGAGTTCAGGCCTACAGCTTTTTTGGTGTATTTAATAAATTGATTTCCCTACAGTTTTTGCATTCGCTCTTGGCCAGCTAAGCACTCAGAACATTATTACAATTTAGCAGCTTAGCTCTGATTCTGATTGACACCTTACAAGAAAAGTAGAATCAAAAGGTAGTATACAGGAGAGCAATGCATGGCTTTCCATCTAGAGGAATGACTGCTTGTATTTATAGCTCTTAAATTAAACCAGCAATTATTTCTGTTGTTGATGTATAAGTTTAATAGGTTTACAGTAGCTTTTCTTTTGGACCAGATCTCCGTGCAGCTAGGTTTAGGCTTGGGATTATCTTTTAAAGATAGTGGGCTTTTTAAAAAATATATATTTTATTATTTTTTTACAATAACAATTTTAGTGCTTGGTAAACAACATGTTGTCTGGGTTCATATATTTAACAACAATCAATAATAGTTAATTTCTATGATTCCATAATCAACATACTAGTTAGTGATACATTTCCTTGATCGTCTCTTCTTCCAATGGTATTTTTCTTTTACCAACATTGAGTAAATACAATTCTTAGTACTTTCAATACATACATTTTTCTAGTGATTATATAAATAACATTAACATTAGTGTATAACATCTTTTCTAATCATCTTATATTTTGGTTGTATTTGCAAAAAGTCATTTTATTAAATCACAATAGGTCCTATTTTCGAAGTTCTCATTTAAGCTTAGTTTCCACTCAATATTTAAAACATTCCTGTAAATTATAATTTTCTCAAAATTAATTACATTTAAATGTCCAGACATTTTGCTCACATAAGCCATCCCAGTATTTTTACATTTCTCATATCATAAAAAAATACTATACTAATTATAAATCACATCTCTCTTACTATAGAACCCATTTATATCCAAAATTTATCTATTCTTTAACCATATTCAAACAAGTATTTAGTCATATAATATTCCATCTGGTAAGTCAAATCATCTGATCTCTTAAATTTAGTCTAGCCTTCTTCTTTTGCCAAATAACTTTCCAAATCAGTGTGTTCAGCTTGCCAGGGAATTCTTCCTGTATTTTTATGAATGTTATTGGGAACGAGGGAGACAGATTAGGTGGGGTACTTTTGAGGGGGAGTTTCACCCATTTATATTCATTAAAAAGCTTCCACTTTCCTTCTCCCTCAATTTCTCTTTTCATTTTTTGTCTCACAAACTCTAGTTGTTCTCCTGGTGTCTCTATAGTCCATTTTATTGGATGTTCTTTCTTGTCCTCTGGTTTATTTTGAAGTCCTGAAAGATAAAATGCCTTTTCCATTTCCAATATTATAACATAATCTTGCAGATTTTTCTTTCCCTGTGCTGAGCTGTAATTCCCTTTGTTTGTAGCCTCCATCTTTGAGTCACTTTCCTCTGGTTTGTGATCTATTGTCTGATTTATTTGTTCATTCTTTGTCATCATTTTCTGAGAGTTTTTTAGCTGTGAGCTTAGGTTAAAGATGTGCTCATTTATGTCATCTAAATTATTTTTAATCTCATCATGGTTTGAAACAATTGTCATTTGAATTAGTTGTAACATAGCATGCATTTCTTCCTGGAAGATATTTGCCTTATCTTGAAGTATTACTCCTGTAGGTCTCTGATGTTCCAGGCTGGGAGCTTCAGAAAAGAATCTTGGGTTTGGTTTCCTACCATTTTTAGTTCGGTATGCAACATCCATTTTATCTCCCCCCTCCAAATAATCTTTCACAGATACCATAATCGGTCCTAAAATTATCAATCAGCCAAAATTGCAGTCCAAAATGTTCAACTGCCTAAGAGCAATTCAGGAGCTTTCCCCCTAGAAGAGTATCCAAAAGGCACGGTTTTTCTTTCTCTATAAATAATTCTTGAGCCTGAAAATCATAGTTCAGTAGGTTTTATAATCCAAGAAGGTCAGCAATTTTTATAACAATTGTAGTTCTCACTCTGTAGTAGATACCCCAATGTATTTTCTCTCCTCTATTCCCAGCTGTTCTCTGTTTTGCTGAGAGTCACTGAGGATCAAAGGAACAGGTTATCTGTTTCTGGGCATCTTGCCAATTTCTGAGCTAAAGCAGTTATAATTTTATACTCTAATCCACCACTAGATGTCAGTAACTGTTCATTTTCCAACTTTTAAAAGAGAAAATTATTTTCTTGTAATTTCATTAATATTTTTTCAAAGGGAAGATCTTAACAATTTCTACAATTTTCAGGTTTATCCAAACTATAGCTTTATATTAAATTCCATTTCAATATGTTTCTGTTTCCCATAAAAATTAGAGCTGCTTCCATCTATGGAAGCGTGGAGCTGCAACCCTTTCCTTCTCACTTTCGGAGGTTTTTTGCTTCTTGGGGATCTTTTCCAGGATATCAGTTGCAAGATAGAAGAGAAAAGATCGATATTCTCACCCAGTTTCAAACATGCTGTTCACAGTCTGTTCTAATTGGTGCTTTTGGACTTCGGCTGCCGGTAGCTTGAGCTAGTCACCGAGGTGCAACTAGCCTTTGTCCTGTTGGTTTGGGGAGTTTCCCCCAGATCAAACGGATTGACTGCCATCTTTCCATGATCAATGGGGGGGCCTCCTTCATTGCCTCTCCAGGGCGATTTAGGGTCCATTTAGGGTCCCCTGGCAAGACGAAATCAGCCATGGGGTGCGGAGCCTCGTAATCCCTCGGCCGTGTCACTATGACACAAAAGCAGAAGTCTAAAGATAGTGGGCTTTTGGGGACATTTGTGAGTGTGTTAAGGAAGGAAGTACTTTTGTCTATTTACAAAATTGCTCTCACTGTGGGCAGAAGCACCCCAAAAGCATTCATTTATTGGAAAGGAAACAAGTGAAGACACTCCCTGCCATTTCCTTTAGTACCCTATACTTTCTTCCTGTAAAGTACATACAGGCCAAAAAGCAAATACTGGCAAAGAGACTCTTCAAGCTTTTTTTAAATTTTATTTTCAAAGAATGCCAATAAAACTTCTCCTGACTTTAAAATAGTTCTAGTTTATATAGACGCTCCTTGAATATAATCATTTTCTTGGGTGCCTTCCCTTTTTTAAAGTTTTTTTAAAAGAATCTCAAAAATGAAATACAGGTAGTCCTCAACTTACAACAATTCATTTAATGATTGTTTGAAGTTACAACAGCACTGAAAAAAAGTGACCTATGACAATTTTTCACACTTATGACCTTTGCAGCATCCCCATGGTCACGTGATCAAAATTCAGACTGGATAACTGATTCATATTTATGACGGTTTTAGTGTCCCCTGGGTCATGTGATCCCCTTTTGCAACTTTCGGACAAGCAAAGTCAATGGGGAAGCCAGATCCACTTAACAGCTGTGTTACTAATTTAATGCCTGCAGTGATTCACTTAACAACTGTGGCAAGAAAAGTCATAAAATGGGGCAAAACTCATACCACCGAGAGGTGGTATGCAGCAGAAAGAAAAAAAGCAAAATTGAGGTCTTTTTTAGTGGGGTGTTTTACCAAATTTTTAGGGGGTATGGGGGTGGTTAGGGGAGGCAAGGGGGATGTCTCCCTGGGGCCAAGGCCGGCCATGTCTGAGGGACGCGGCTTTGGAACGGTGAGGGGGGAGGTTGGGGGGCGAGAAGAGGGTGGTGTGATCAGTACAGTCAGTGGGAGGGGCAGATACAGCGGGAGCAG
>NW_015386405.1:848627-851938 GCF_001527695.2 Protobothrops mucrosquamatus | reverse complement strand
CCTAGGGAATTTTAGCGGGGTTTTTTAGGGGATTTTTAAGGACAATTTTAATGATCGGCCTGTTTAAATATTTCTTTTTAATTCGGCTTTTAATTATTGTATTTGTATTGTAGTTTTTATGAGGCTGTTAGCCGCCCTGAGTCCCATGAGGAGAAGGGCGGGGTATAAATTAAATAAATAAATAAATAAATAAATAAATTAACAATGTCTGTTGTCAAAGGTCTCACTTGACAACATAAATTTTGGGCTCAGTTGAGGACTACCTGTATCAGCAAGGAAGGAAACTGATAAAGGTTTGGGTGTGGTTACATGATGGCTCACTAAAATGACCACACCACTTCACAACACATTTTTGAGTTCTTATTGTGGACATAAGTCAAGAACTACCTTTTTTATTGTGTTATATACTAAAAAAAAGGCTGGAATGGAATTAGAAGAGTGAAGAACACACACTTTCTTTTTATGATGATAGAATTTGAGACTTTCATTCATGATTGGGATATTATGGTCTACGTAAAAAGCTATAAGTCTTGCTCCACAGGACTATTCAAATGTTAATTATTCTCATTAATTTGTAAAAAGTGTTTATCATGAATATTTTAATGAGTGTGGCAATTGCCCTGCAGACAAAAACTGTCAAACCTATCTAAACATGTATTTAAAATTATTAGAATTTACCCAGAAAGTGACTTATAGGAATAAGGACTACTTTCGTAGAAACTTGACCAGTATAACTAAGTTTTAAAATGGGAAATTCAAAGCAATGTATTCTGATTATTTGGGTGCTGTTCACATTTAAAACTAATTTTAAATTTATTTACACATGTTAGAAACAAAAATCTAGAGAGGGCTCAAAGTGCTCTTTAACTTGTGATTGCACCAGGCTGACTTACACAACCTTACGATAACTTTAACTGTTTTTCTTATTTATTTAAAACAAAGATATAATTTCAGTAAATATAATATGGATAAATAGACAAAGAAAACTATTAAACCTGTTTAATTAATCAGTATAATTTCAATAAAAGATGACCTTACTAGGCAAAGTATACTGTTATTGTTATGTTAAGAAAAAGAGTATAAATCTTTGAGTTTAGTGCCAAGTAGTCACTGTATTGTTATTTATGAAGACAAAAAGGAAAACAGAAAATTAAAGAAACCTACTAAAATAATATACAAAATATTTCATTTTGACTTTTTTCTTTGTACTTTAACTGATTTACTGTATTTATAAATATAAACTATAGAAAACATATTCTAAGTGTTTATGTTTGCCTTTCTATGTGATATATTGTCATTCTTGCTTAAATTTAACTCAATGTCTATTATGTACATATACTGTTCATTTCACTATTGCTACATATTCTCCAAGTTTAAGTTCCAGTCAGATATTAATGCTACTATGTCTTTTTTCCAATGTTGTACAGATTTATCATAAAACTTATTTTCATTAAATTTGTTCCATGTGCATTCCTTTTTCCAGAATAGATTTTATAGTCTGAAAAGGGGAATTTAGTAGAAAAATTACCAGTACTGCCATAAACAAAGATCAGCCTTTCTTCTCCTGGAATATTTGATATGTTTTGTGTCTTCAGGTTTCTCTGTCATCTTGATGCAAGATGATGCCTTTTTGTGGAATGATGGCACTGATCTATAGTTGAACATATCTGGAAATCTTTCTTTGTATTTGTCAGTAATCTAGTGGAGGGTCCTGTAACTAGACAAAAAATTATTAATGACAAATTATTTCATAAGTACTTTGTTTTATAATGTATGATTCCTTTCTTCTTTTCTGGTTGCTAAAACTTTTATTTTTGATCAGTTCACATTTGAGTAAATGAGGAATCCCACCAAACTGTGATGTGCAAACAGAACCATAGTTTTGAGATTTGCATTAATCATAGTTTGGAAGTCATGGTAAAACATGTGTCTGGTAAAGTCCTTATGATCATGAAGATGAAGTTTAGACAATTGCCCCACCATGAATTAGGAAAATTGGACTGCTATTGGTGCATCTTCTTTCAGAGAAACTTCCGTCTTCCTTTCCTTAGCCTTCTATCTTGGACTCCATACAATAATTATTCTTCTTTTGTGAAAGATTATAATAAAGAAAATGGTTTTAATTATGGGTATTGGGAAGAAATCTACATTTCTGAGAGGCATACTAGCCCAAATAATAACTCAGTATATTTCACAGGAGATTTAAGTGCATTATGAAAATAGTACAAATTAAACTGATTTTTCTCTATAGGAAATGAGATCTGTATATGAATGTATTTAGTGACTTAATGTGACTCAAATGGATATGAATCTTTAAAGCTGAAAATTTGTACAATGTACAAACCGTACCTTTCTAGGGAAAAAAAAAAGATGTCTAGATTTCACAGAGTGAAACTAACCATAACATTTTAGTATAGTAGTTGAATTACTAATTAGTAGAACTAAAAACTGCTATTCCAAAAGTTTACTTTTAACTTATTATAAATTAATTAGAGCATTTCCCAATAGTTTGCCGGTATTATCTTCAGTTTGGTTGTAAGCCCTTGATGTACTCAATATTTTAACATAAATTGAAACTTTGAATGGCTGTTTTGAACTAGAACACAGTCACTGCACTGATATGGTTGGGATTTCTTTCCACTTAAATAGCTTAAGAATATATTTTCTGTGAAGTACAGCTAAGGTTGCCACTGTTTTTCCTCCAGGTGATTAATTTTTTCAGACAGCTGATTGATATGCAAAAATAAAGCACACCTTCCCCCCAATTATATTTGGGAAGCTTGGAGAAATTTGGCCTTTTTGAACATCTGCCTGTCATTTAGTTTATAAAGATAAAGAGCCACTTACAGGAAAGACTGCAGCAGTTCTAAACACAATTGGGGATGCATTATCCCCATTTAGTAACAATCTGTTGTGACAGTAAATCAATGGTTGTGACAGTGCAATATCTCTCATTACAGAAGAGTGTTATACAAAGTCTACCAATTGGGAAACTTTTCAGATTTTAATGCTGACCGTGCAAAAATATAATATATCTAATCTATCTATAATCTATCTAATATATTTAATATAATATATACATCTAATAACTAAGAGGACAGCATGGGACAATTCTTTTTTTTTTTTCATAAAAATTTTATTATTTTCAACATAAAAAAGAAATCAATCACAAATACATCACAATTAATAAAAACCCCTCCCCACCCCCACCCGGACTTCCCAAACCAAATCCCAGGATATTATTCATCTAAAAGTAACCTTATATTAATACCCCTAACTCCACAAAGTATAATTCTACATAAATAGGTGGA